>NC_135512.1:11417500-11717500 GCF_051989575.1 Stigmatopora nigra
GTCCAGCGTTCCCCACTTATACGCCAACTCGGCACCTCTCCTCTTCCAGCGTTCAAGAAACAAGGTGGCCCACACCACGTTGAAAAGTGCAAAGACCACGCAGCAGATGTCACGACTCGTCTGGTAGACCCAAAATAAAGCACAGTCAGTCCAATTATATTTACCCAGTACCTGTCATAAGTATAATTTGTCATGTGGAGTATCCTTTGCATAAAGCCATTATACTAATTCCATGCAAAATCTAATCACACAGTATATATGTATATCCATACTATCACACACTGTAAAGATAACAATAGACCAGAGGTGTCAAACATACGGCCCGCGGGCCGGATCCGGCCCGTCTGGTGTTTTGGTACGGCCCGGGAAGAAAGCTGCATTGTATAAAAAATTTATTAATTTTCTTTAAAATTTGTAGTTCTTGTATTATCCGATAGGAGCGCAGTGTTTTAGTACGTGCAGACAACATGAATTGACATTTATTTATGTTCTTATGTTATTCTCTTGTTCATAATATATTGTTCATAATATAAAAGGAAAATTATGTTAATAAACATTTTGATAATTTACTCATTCTTTGCACTAATTATTAGTATTAGTACAAAGGAAAAAAGTGGGCTTATTGTTAGTTCTATGTAATTTTTCAATGAGTTTACTGGTCCGGCCCACTTGATCTCAAATTAAGCTGTATTCGGCCCGCAGACCAAAGGGAGTTTGACACCCCTGCGATAGACCGTGAAGTATTTTATTGAAAAAAATCAATTCAAACTGAAATTTTTCACTAATTCTATTCTTTTATTATCTCATTCTAATAGACGGCCTATGTTGGCATCATAGGTTCAGAAACCTCACCTGATCTGACTCAGTGAGCATCCACAATACAAAGCCGATGACAGCAGGGTACAACATGGAAGTGGTGTAAAAACCCAGCCAGGCAAAATACATGGCTATTTTCACACCAAAATAGTCACAGATATCGTCTGTAAACAATGCAAAGCAAACAAATAGAAATCAGTCTTTCGTGTCATGCTGCGCCAATATTGTCTATGATTTGAACTGACCTAAGGGCTGTTTCTCACAAATAGCCTGAACCCAAGACGTCATTAGGTGACTCAGGACGCGCTGTTCATGGAGAGGGAACATCTGCTGGATTACTCCTCGTGCACTCAACTCCGGGACTGGGGACAAGGTTTTGACAAAATCATTAATACACCCAACTATATATTTGCTATATCAGGGGTCGGGAACCTTTTTGACAGAGAGAGCCATAAACAATTCATATTTTCAATTGTTATTGATTGAGAGCCATACTCGGGATTTACTAGAAGTAAAAATACATGAAAATGTGTGCATTTTTAGTCATTTCACTGCCTTTAAAGTGCAAAGTGTCAGAATTATGTTGACAAAATTGTTACCCCGATGCTAATAAATGGAATGCATGCATGCATGCATGCAGAAAGGTTTAATTAAAAACTGGAAGATTAAAGCGACTCTAAACGTAGTGTCCAGATTTTAGCTCACAGTTTAACGGAGAGCCATCAGCACCAATCAAAAGAGCCACATTTGGCTCCCGAGCCATAGGTTCCCCACCCCTGTGCTATATCATGTAAATGACTTGCTTACTGATTGGCTGCCCTTCCAGGAAGTTGATATTGTGAAGCACCTCACCATGTTTGGCACGTAGATTTTCAAGCCAGTATTTAATGATGCTTTGCCTCTCCTAAAAGCAGAAGAAAATATTGTGGTGCAAGTCTGCAGATGGGCACCAGGGTGAACTAACCTGTGAGGTGAAGAAGCACAACTCGCTCTCAATGTTCTCATAAATGTAGTCCTCCTCGCAGGAGAAGTTCCGTGTACCTGCTCCAAATTCGTGTTTCACCGCCTTTCTTAAACCAATCTCTTCGGCACCTCGCAACAAGCTGTTGTAAAACACAGAAAAGCCTTTAAAACATTTTTTTTTAATCAATGTGTCTTTCGTCTATCACATTGATACAGATTGATTTTAAAAAACCCCAGACTACTGTATTTTCACGACTATAAGGCGCACTTAAAAGTCTTAAATTTTCTCCAAAATAGACAGTGCGCCCTATAATACAGTGCGCCTTATAATACAGTGCGCCTTATATATATGGAAAAAATGTCATTCATTGAGGGTGCACTTTAAAATGTGGTGTGCCTTATAGCCATGAAAATACGGTACTTAAGGACTGTGTGGTAACTTGAGTCTTGCAGAAGAACCCCACTTTGTGGACATACTGTGTGTGGCTCCAGTTTTTTAACTAGGTCTACAATGTCTTGTGTGTCTTGTGTCTGTCTTGCTACAGCAACCAAGAAATTTCCCAAATACTGGATGAAATAAAGTTTTAATCTCATCTAATCTAATATATGCACACATATATGCATATATATACATACTACTATTAATAATAGTAATCTCAAAATAAATGTTTGAGTGTGCTGCTTATGAGTAGCGACAAGTGGGTGCACTGCAATCACATGCAGTGCTTGCACTTTTTCCTTTTTGCCTTACGAACACTGACATATTGTCTTTCATAGTCTTAAAAGTCATCCCATCCCAGCTGCTTTATCCTCATCAGCCACTCTCCTCATCTAATATCCCCTCAACCTCACCACTCTACCGCCATCACTCGAGTTCCCGCCACCCTCACCCTCCCAGGCTCTCCATCCTTTTCATATCTTCTTCCGCCCTTTTTATCCTATCATCCTACACTTCTCCCCCTCTGTCCTTCATAAAGGCTGAAATCAGCTGTGATAATGGAACCGCACATCCTTTGTTGATTCAATATTGTCAGCACACCTCTCCTCTTCACATTTATGTCCATATATACACAGTAAACACGCCTATTTGGGCCAGCAACACCCATCTGTGTTGTGCTCCCCTTAGGCTCATGGGGGAACAATATTGTGACGTGTCTTTAAAACTATAACGGATTATAGCTTGGTTTCTATAAGCTTGTGTGGCACAGCTTAGTGGGCAACGTGATAGCAATACAGGTTTCTCAAAACCAAAATTATTCATGTTAAACTAAGCCATAAGTAGAAGCCTGAGAAGGTGTGCTTCTGACTCAAATTTCTCCACTAAATATTTGTCATGGTCTGCATGCAGTAGGTTTTGTGAAAATGACCCAATTGTGGGAAAAATAACATTATTTTGAGTATTGGAAGTTTGTATAAATTTCGGTCTATGACTGACTCAATTTGCTCATTTATTAATAATCAAATCAGTTTTTCCAGTAGAAAAAAATGTAAATGCCACTCAGCTTCAGATTTCTACTATATTTCTATTATTTCCACCAGTATATATATATTTTTTTTACATTATTATTTCTTTTTATATGATGTCGGTTTGTTTTTTCATTCATGTATTTCTATATAGCATATGCTACTTGTACTGTATTTTTATTGTCGACAAATGTATTGTATTATCCTTAATCAATAATAAAAGGGTTATTCAAAATGTATTAATTCTCAATTCTCTCTTTTATTAACATATGTGCACTCGATTTAAATTTTTTTTTAAAAGGTTTTAAGGTGTTTTAGCACCGGAACCGTTCAAACCAGTTTTTTTCTTCTCCAAATTAGTAAACATGATAATAAGACTATTTATTATATGTGAATATGAGTAGTTGTTTTTCTACATGTGCCTGTGTTTTACTGTTGGCCAGCGCAAGGCCCTGCCTCTCAATTACAAGTTTCCCATTTTGAACAAAAACAGTAATAAAAATGTTCCACGAGAAAAAGGTGAACGCACAAGGTGAATTTGAAAGGACGGGATTGTTTCTGGGTTTAATTCTCCGACAGAATGTAGGTCGATCTCACTGGCATCACCGGGCGAGGGTATGAGAGAAGACACGAGGGAGGGAGTAAAAGAGTAAGAGAGGGAGACATACATTAGCTTGGGTCAAACAGGAATCATTCTCCATTTCATATAAAGCCCACTGGTACACTTTCAGAAAGTGGTCCCTCTGGTCGCCTATTGCATTAGCTCACAAGCCTTCTTTCTTTTCTATTATCTTCATATAACCTCAGCCATTCCATCGGTATACTTTCCTCTTTTATTGTTCCTTATTTATCCCTTTTTAAATCCAATTTCTGACAGTGTGCATGACAACTGTGCGAAACAGTGTGTGCTATCTCGTCTTTTGGGTTTTATTTTCAATATGCACTTGAGTAAGTGTGTTTATGTTCATATGGTAACCAGTTTTGAAAGAGCCGAGTTGAGATCTGAGTTGAACCTGGCTGTGCTATGTCAAAGTGACACTTTGAATATCCTGCAGCTAAACAGTCACCAGGTGAACAGCAGAGTGCTGAGACATCACAGCAGCTTGAAAGGAGATTTGCTTACAAGCTGCAGCTAAATATAGTGGCATGATAAATTTGGATGATAACCTTCTGTATGAAAAAAAATAACATCAAAATACTACTAAATTTAATCCCAAATAAATATTCGAGCCATGAAAAAGAGAATGTCAACAATAAAGAATTGAATGAGGTACATTGGCTAAAACATTCATCCATTTATTACAGTGCTTTTCCCAGATGAATTCAGAAAAGACAAACAAAGCCCAGTATAAGTAGAGATGAGTGAAATGAACGAAAGATCCTTAGTGCGTGTTGAGAAATAATGCAGTGACGTAAGCAATTACATTCAAACCAATGTGAAGCACTGTATCACTCGACTGATTGAGGAAGAGATTGGCTGGTTTGGGTTGGACTGCGTGGGATTTGTACCAGAAAAGTTGTAGCAAAACACGCTGTAGTGCCCTTTAACACAGCTCCATCTAAAATATAACACAACTACTAAACACTACTACAATTACTACTACTACAGTTCTATATAGCGAATGTATAACACAACTCCTAAACACTACTACTATTATTACTACTGCAGTTCCATATAGCGAATGTATAACACAACTTCGAAACACTACTACTATTACGACTACTGCAGTTCCATATAGCGAATGTATAACACAACTCCGAAACACTACTACTATTACTACTACTACAGTTCCATATAGCAGATGTATAACACAACACCATGCTACAACTACCACTGCTCCAACTAATGGATAACAAATTATTACTACCATACTACTACTACTAGCACCACCACTACTACTACTACTACTACTACTGTGTCTTATAATCCAGTGCGCCTTATATATGAAACAAATATTACGATCGGACATTTATTCAACATGCGCCTTATATATGAAACAAATATTACAATCAAACAATTATTCAACGGCCACCTTAGTGGATAAAATATGGTAAATTAATCATCAGCAGCATATGTATTACTGTACTGTTCTGTCATATTTTACAACCCAGCAGATATTTCTACTTTGAGTTTTGTTTGCATATGTGTGTAATTCATTTACCCCCTTTTTTGAATAAACTATCAAACATCCATGACTAGAGCTTTCAACATACTGTATTTGATAGATATTGCAATTGCGAATTAAACCATGGTTAAAACTATATTTTGCAAACAAAAGGTTGTTGCTCGGTGAAGTCTAATCTATTGAATTCAGTAAAGTACATCTTGAGGTGACAATGGGACTCTAATAGGCCCATATAGTACTGACAGTTTATAAAAATAAATCAATTTTTAAAAAGAAGCAGTCAAGAGTCTCTGTGTGTTCTTACTTTTCATATGTGGCGGTGACGAAGAATGCATAGACATGTGTATGCTTATGATGACGGATTTGGATGATGAGTTCTGGAATTCCCAGCCGGATGTGGTTCAGAAGCCATAACAATGTGTGATCATCTGTCGTATCTGTAGGAAGATGAAAAAAACATTTTCAATTAGCACCTTGTATTCACCTTTGTCCTACTGAGTATGCTGTCACTCTGTTGTAGAGTATGGAACTAGCAGATGGGGGTTAAGTGATGTACAAACTAAACACTCGGCTCTGCTTTCTCAGGTTCATTTGGGATTTTGGGTAGTAAAAAAAACTATTTTTCTGCAACTCTGTCTCAGCTACGTGAAGAAGAAGTCAAATGTTCCTCCAAATTTCACATGTCATTTTCACTTTATTGATTGGTCATTCTCTGGTCACCATTTTCATTCTCTAATTGTCCCGAATTTGAATTATTAAATGTCATACAGTTATTTTGGAATAACTGGAAGTTTTATTTTATCTTTTTAAATGACTGTCATTATTTCGGTAATCATTCAAGTCCAATTTTTTAATGAGGTAGTAAAAGAATATAACAGGCTGTATTGAGTCCTAGCGTATCCAAAATTATAAATGAACATTCAATTAAAATGCTTAAGTTAAGATATTACTAAGATATTTTGAAAATGTAATATCGGGTTTCTTCATTCTTATTCAACAAGCTCTGAAATGTAAATAAAGTATGAGCCTCGTGTCCTTTTCAGCCAGAGGATTTAACAACTGCTTAAAAAACGATTTAAAAAATAGTAATACCTTGAGATACGAGCTGAGTGCGCTCGTATGTCAATTTACTCTTATCTCAAATCAACTTTTCCCATGTGCAGTAGTAGCCTGTCATTTTTCTAGTTTGGGCTGCAATGACGTTTTAGTCGTTATAAACTGAGCTCCAGGACTGTTATTACAGAAAGTTGCTCATAAACAGACCAGTTTGTGGATGCAAATAAAATGTTACAGTTAAAATTAGTAGTGAAGAATTCCTGTAAATAATATTTATTTTAGATTATTTGTACTAAAGTGAAAACATAGTATTTTAGATTGTGCACTGGTTAATGTTAACGAAAAATCTGACATTGTTAAAAGTATGATGCACATTACTTTACAAATATTGGTGTATTAGACTGTTTGACCTGCAAATGTCATGAGAACATCACAGTTCTCCGTGGGCACCGTCTTCATCCAAGACTTGTGAGACATAACGTGTCTGCCAGCCTGCAGTAGTCTCTTCCCAAACAACTTATCTGGGAAGGTGGGAAAAGCAGAAAGGGGAACAAACAATGAGAGTGGGTCACCTTTTCAGACTAAGACATGAGAAGTAGCAGTGATCTCACTTTAAAATTTGGACAACCCCCTTCGAATGGAACCATGTATATATACTCTTGTCACATTATAGGATTGGATAAAAAAATATATATTGTTTTTCAGTTTTATGTAAGTAACAGGAGGTGGCACGGTGTAAGAGTGATTAGCAAGTTTGCCTCACAGTTCAGAGATAAAAGGTTCAATCCCAGCTTGCTGTCTTACTTTGTGGTGTTTGCAAGTTCTGCCCGTGCCTGTGGTTTTTAAAGGTAGAGTAATACCTTGTCAGTCTAATACATGAACTTTTTATATTAAACTATCTACAATAATATAATACACTATATAGTAGTTTTATGAAGATAAAAATGTAACATGTTTTTTTATTTTAGCAATCCATTCATGAGTCACACATCTTATATTTTAAGAATTTATATTTTGTATAGAAAGAATTTCCATTAAGTGTACAGTCAAATAAAAATGAAAGACTTACTGCCTGGAGAAATGTATTTGACTCTTAAAAATAAAGTTGTAGAGTCTTACAAAGATAGAGGGGGAATAGCCATAAAACAACCGTGTGTAGAGGTAATACAGAAATCGGGGTTCTTGGATCACAGCTGTGACTACTCAGAAGAATGCAAGCCAGCAATGAAAATAATATTAGAACAATTTGTTTGTTGGTGGCCACATGTCTAAGCTGATTGTTTGAAAATTGAGGTCCCCAAGTTGGTAGATGCAATGCTGCCCCATAATTGCTTTCCTGCAGCTGTTTTCAACAGCAAAACAACAATTTTATGATTTATCCTAAACTCAGAATAGACCGTACTGTCTGCCTCTAATTAGTGATAGAAGAATCTAATTAGCACATTCAAATATTATTCAGGATCTATTTTTTTGGCATCAACTTGATAACTGTTACAGCAGTGGAAGCAAAAGAGCATTCCTATTAAATTAATTGCTTCTGTACTTACCAAAGACTTTTTGACAAGCTTATCTAATTCTGTTCTGCTCTTCCAGTGTGAAGGTCATTTTCAAACACTGCACAGTGCGTTCAGAAGAAAGACCTTAAAGGTGTTTAACTTTGTAATCCAGAGAGGTGCCCCGAGATACTAAAACGTGAGTGGACAAAATGCTACAGACAGGGAGGTGGCATGACTGTCATTCTAATGAGTCCTCTATTCATTGCTGTGGGCAACAGATAGTCCGCGAGCAGCAATCAGACTACTACTACTACTTGAAATGATTTAATTGAGTTCCAATTCATCACAGGGACTACTACTGCCTGTCTGTCATTAAACTGCTTTAGTGTTTTGATCCCTATTAACTGTAATTTCAAGTCATTTTATGTGTTGTAGAGATTATAACATCCCATGATCTAAAATACTTTGTTTTAAGTATCAGGGATTGCTGTAAGTAGTTGCATTAAGATACATTTCTTAATAACAATGTGAATTTCCTTCTAGACAAAAATTACTACCAGTAAATTACTACTGGTAATTAGATTTTTTTTTTTTTAAACAGCATTGTAATACTTCACATCCCTAGGTCATACAGAACCTAAAATAGTAATAGAAGAAGACAGCAAAGCACATTCAACATGTTTTGTTGATTTTTTTCATCTGTTGTGGATGTTGATTTTGTTCTGTAGGTTGGACACACTTGTTTGGAAGGTAGTGTAGCTTAACTCAAGTTTAAAAGATTTTGATGCTGCATTTTAAAATACCACTTTATAACCAGGCAGGTATTTAATTGCAATACAGTGCAAACCTTAAATAAACTGTCAAATTCCTAAGTATCTTTGCAAAAACCACGCAGTCAATCTCTCATGGTATCTGACTGTTGCTTTAATTGGTAATAATGGGCAACGTTTTTGAGTTTCCACATTGCGTGACATGTTTGTTAATAGAGGTCAACTGGCCCTGTAATGTTTTGAATTTTTATGAGGCAAGAGATAGTACTAACATTCTTGCACAGGATTTACAGCATAGGACTTGAGGCAATTACATCTGTACTACTCCCAGCTTATAAGAGACAAGCCTTCAGGGGAAAATTCTTCTCTGTGATCGACCAGGCATCACGAGCAGGGTATGCCACTAGAAAATTAGTTGCTCGCTGATTTGTTTCTGTTTACATATGTCTAATATGTGAAGGAATTGATGGTAATTTAGTACTTAAATTACTTGTTGAGCCATCTGATATGATTGTTAGTGTGAATGGTCTTCTGTCTCAGCTGGTTGGCGACCATTCTAGAGTGTAGTCTGGCTTTCAGCCAAAGTTGACTGAGATTGGCCCCAGCAACCCTTGTGAAGATAAGCGATTAGGAAAAATAAATGAATGAAGATTGCAAAACCATGAGCAACTCTGATGAAGGGAAAAGGGAATAGAAGCTGTGTGTGTGTATGTATTCAGGTGTGAAACACCAGAACTGTGGCAAATCCATTTCATGACCAATTCTCCTTCAGGCTGAATGGAATATTCTCATGTAGAGATTATACATTATGAATAAGCGAGTGGTGATGATGATGACAGAAGAATGAATAGGCACCTTTGTGCAGCAAACAGGGCTCCTCCTTGCATGGTGGGCAACTGCCAGCCTTGCGGAGGAAAGCATTTCTAATGAACTCACAAAAACAACAGTATGAATATTGCACTTAAGAACCATGTCCTGTGAAACCACACAGGGGAGGTACTTCTGTCTTTCAAGTTAGTTCAATTGTCTGTTCCTGTAGATGAGCTTTTCCAATATAGTTGCTAATAATGTATGGACAAGTATCCAACTGTCAAATAGTTACAAAGATGACATTGGGGTGATTGACACAAACTGTCAGACTGCGAAATGCCTTAAAATGCAAAGTCAGGGAAATGTCATGGAATTAATATGACGTCAAATGTCCAATTTCAAGTGTCCAGACATCATGTTATCAGTCAGCTATTACAAAAGTAAATTCAGGCAATTAAAGGATTTGATTTCCCACTCACTCATATTTAGGACTTAATTATGTTTTTGTGAGTTGAATGTTTGCGTGAGATTAGCATAGTGTTGTGCTTGTGCCTTGGTGGGTTAGATTCTAATTATAATCATTATATAATCAAAGCCTCAGCTAAAGTCTGTCCATTAGAAATGATGTTGGGCACAATTGCAAGCCCAAAATATAAATTCCGCGACACCATTTGACAGCTAGGACCTAACTAATCTGTGTGATTATTTGATCAACTGTAGTTGGAGAAGGGATTCAGCAAATTAAGCAGAGGCACAGAGTAATTATTGTTAACATTTTTCCATCTATGTACACCCGGATGGAATAGCAGACAAAAGAAGACACCATTGATGACTGAGGTAGCTTTGATTCCTCATGGCTATAGAAAAGAAGCTTAAAAAACGATCAAAGCATTTTTTTTACGCCTAACTCATTTAGCTAAGCGGCTTTCAGGAACTAAATAAAACTTTGGAAATAGTCTGAAATTCATTCATTCATTTTCCGTTCTGCTTATTCTCACAAGGGTCGTGGGGGTTCTGGAGCCTGTCCCAGCTAAATGTCGGAAGTATGCGGCGGGACACTGAATTCATTGCCAGCCAATCCCAAGGACCAAGGGGGGTAAACCGGCATGCAAGGGCAGAACATATAAACTTCATACATATATGCATAGATATTGCACTTTTTTCCATTATTGTTTACCCCTAAACTGAACCATTTCAGGATAAATGCGCCAAAAGAGAAATACAGTTTTATCACTTTAATTGCTGTACAGCATTTTACAGCAGCAATACAATTTGGTGTGAGGATTACCGGGATGAAGCATATGATTTGAGTTGATATTGCATGTTTTTTATCTGTCAATGGACATGTTATTGACCATTTCATAACAAGACAGCTCATTGCAGTCGTCGTCATTTTTAAAGCGAAATGGTGACTAATGTATGGATATCAACCAAGGTTTAACATATTGAAGTGTCTAGTGACAAATGCTTCAAACCTTTGCTCAGCTACATTAGTAATCAATTGTTTTTAATTCCCTAGAGTTTTGAGACATGTTAAAGAAGAAAACAGGGAAAACTTTATAACTGTCATTTCCAATTGCGGGATCTGTTGTTAATCCAAATGTGTTATTTAACACATTTACAGAGTTGCAAATAAGACACTCGATATAGACACGCCCCAGTCGGTGATAAAGCCTCCAGGCTGATGAGTACTGATTCTGATTTTACAGTCACCATGCTCAATTTAAATAACTATCAACTGCAACAAATCGGAAAAAAGATCCCAAAAAAAATAAGCAAGTGAAACTGACTTTGAACAGACGAAATCCCAGAAATTTACCACATAAAAACCTACATTAATGGGCACTGGTCACAAGAGGAAGACCAAAGGAAGAGATAATGCAGGGTAATAGTTTATAAACTCATCAGGAGAGAACTATGTCTGCAAGCAGGTCTTGTAAATGCCCTGCAATTGACTCGCAGCCAATGAAATGTGTGCTGCTTTTCTTGCTTAAAGTCAGCTGGGATAGGCTCCAGCTCAACCGCACCAAAGAAAAGATAATAGGCAGGACAGAAAATAGATCTTGTAACAGATTTCTGTGCATCGTAGTTATATCTCCCTCTATCATCATTATCCTGGTGTTTATTAACATTATGTCTCTCGTAATGAGATGTACATCTCATTTTCATAGGCTTGATCTCTTCTGCAAACTGTCAAGTGGCTAATGTGATACTTCACACAGCATTCTTCAAGCTGGATTTCCCCCGCCTTTGCTTAGCAACTACATGCAAGTCTCAAGATAAACAAACCACTAGCTGACCAAAAGCAGTTCTCCACATTATATAGAACATAAAGGAAGGAGGCTTAACTCCCGATTTATGAAGACTAAAATCACAAATGCAATCAATGGAAGAGGTTTTCCTAAATGCAGGCATGCCATCTGTTCTTCAAGCATATCACACAGCAGGCTGCTTCAATTTGATCAACTTAATGACAAGAAAACAGAAAAGAAGAAACCCACATTTGGGCATTAAAGGAAATTTAGATTTTGGAAAACTAGAAGCCCAGATCCATTATCTATGCTGATTAAACCACTAAGACATGAGAAACTGGGGCAAGTGAATTGCTACTGGCACAACATACTTTCTGAACATTATTTTCTAATTTGTGACGCAGGTGTGCCTTCAGTACAGTGGGGATTTTTAAAACTAAGCCAGCAATAACTCTCAAACTGTCTGCTGTTGGCAGTAGCATCAATGATCAAAAAGGTTCTGTAATTATGAGTCTGTGCTCTCAGTTTGTTGTAGAATTATCTCTATCATTCTTAGATGTTTATCAATTTGTCCTCAGGACCACCACCATGGCACACCAAATTAATCCCACAATCTCAGTGTTAAGATGGAAAAAAAGAAAACAATAAATAGATAGCATAGAGCACAGCCTAAAGGTTTGGAAACACTTCCTTCAATGCACCACAAATGATGGTCCAAATCCAAGGATAAAGCAATAAATTCAACTACTTAACCATGATAAGACTTTTCTATGAAGTGAAAACGATTTCAGATGATTACCTCTGTCTGAATGGTCATCTAGAAAAAGTGTGCAAAATCGTAATCAGATCAAAGGGTGGCTAAGTTGAAGACACTAGAATATGAAACATCTTTTTAATTATTCCCACTTTCTGTGGGTTCCGTCAGCCAACAACGGGTAGTATTCAGGTTACACCAAGAATTGCTTGCCAGCCAATCGTAGGATCAAGGAGAGAAAGAAGCATGCATGGACATAACCATACGTAGACAAAATTACCCAGAGTACCTGTAGGAAATGTCACGCAGGCATGGGAAGAGCAAGTCAAACACGCTTACTAAGAGTAAAATGAAATAAAATCCATTACATGTCGATCATTCAACAATAGTACTCTCTATATTTTTTTTCTAAAAGATCTTGGAAGACTCACAACTGAATAGTGTTATACATGATAAGCTACTTTGTTTCTTTTCTAACTTGTAGTATTTGATCAGGTATTTGGCTATTTGTAGCAAAGAATAATAGACAAAACCAAGTCTTTCCTATGGCATATTTAAATTATGTATGTAAGAGGCAATTATGTGAAAGGCTTGAGGCATTTGTATATACTCACCGTCACTTTATTATCAGCTGAACTATTGATCAACCCTTATTTTTAATAGTCTGATGTCATTACTTTTGCTGCAATGTGAAAGCTCAAGCCCTAAATTGGGAATTACAAGGTCATCACTTGAGTTAACTTCCACAAATGAACAGAGCTGTTCAAATTCCTATTGGAAACATGACCCAATTGCGCCTCTACGTTCATTATATGTACAGTATCTCACAGTATCTTGGTTGGCTAATTGGACAGCAACAAATGGCATGACCTGATTTACTCTATTGACAGTGGCCTCTTAGAAAACCCCAACTAATTGTTCTGATATCTTTATTCTTCTTTCTAACAACAACTGATTAAGTATTCGAAATGGAAATTGGCATTTGTCATATGAGAGTAGGAAAACTAGATGAAAGTTATCCAAATCGTAGGCTTTGGCAGACACGTGTGAGGATGATCCACGTCTTTGGAGAAGAAAATCCCTGCAGACAGCACCCAACATCTCAGTTGCATAAATTACCCGGCTTTGGTGCAGTGCTGGATGACTGACCATGGCACATGTCACGGTTGAGATGTGATATCATGACGTTAATACCAGTGACGCCCCACCGTTTTCAAAATCCACATTCACATGGGGTTAACAGTTCTCACGAGGCCAATACAAGTTCCAGATCTATTCTAGGTTACAACACACTGGAGAAATACACATCTAGGAACCACATACTGTAAATACACAATAAAAATGAAAACAAGACATTTGAAATTGAGGTTTGTTCATATTGCTTTGAGATCGTAGCAGTTTAGTTTTTATCAGTTCCAAATGCAACTTGCTATGCTACCAATATTTTAGCTGTAATCATTAGAAACATAAGTACACAGATCCAATATAAAATGACGTTACACAGTTTAAGTCATGTTCACAAATTAACCACAAAGCTAGTACAATAGGGACACCATTAGTACATGTTTGTAATATTTTAAAATCAAACAATTTTGCGTCTAAGATGGTTGATATTGTCAAAAGGTGTCGATAGAAATAGATTCTGTGATATACTTACTACATTGCAAGATTCTCTCATCAATTCAAAATCCCTCTGAATCGATGGTTACCTGTGGGTTACACTTCTTTTTGCAACCACTAGTAGCCAGCAGTCAAACGCGACATCCTGACATAGTAACCGTGGTTTTATATGCCTTTTGTGTAATATGGGCTTTGGGTAATGATGCACAAAGTAGGAGGTAAACGACCACCGGTAAAAAACATAGAAAACCTCTACACAAAGTATGACATGGTTTGAACAAAGTCAGCAGGCATGACTACAAAAGTTGAGTCTCAATTGTTTGATTAAATATACGGCAGTTAGCCATTTTTGTATTCAAATTTAGCATTCTTGTTACCACACTTTTCCTTGACCCCAAATAAAAATGATAATACTTATTAATACTGACTTCTACTCATCTATCCCTTTAACCACAAGACCAGAGCTGGCCCGCAAAAGATAGTTGATAAAGTCTGAGACTACTGTATTCTGGAAACTAGTGGTTGCCACCACCTCCACCAGATGACATCAGTCTACCCTTTCAGTCAGCAGCAAGCAGTCTTCTCAGGTTACCTACAACAAGCATTCACAGTGAATGACAGCTCACTGCATCACTCTGCAGCCGCATTTCAGGCTGCAAGCCTGTTTGCAAGAAGAAGAAAAAAAGACCTGGCTCCATAACTGAAACTAGATCCTGCCTGATATTATCCACCTGTGAGAAATCCTGTGCTATTGTTACCAAGTTATGGAAAGGTCTTTATTTCTATTTTATTTTCTATACCACTTATTCTCAAGAGGGTCACAGGAGGGGTGCTGGAGCCTATCGCAGTTGACTTCGGGTACCAGGCCGGGAACACCCTGAATTTAGAGTGTCCAATCAGCCTACCATATACCATTAGATCAGCAGTTCCCAACTTTTTTTCTCACCGCGGATCAGCAAATCTCTTTCTATTTTCTCATGGACCAGCTAATGGGGAGCGTGACTACTTAAGACAAAATTGTGTGGGGGTGGGGTCGAACAACTATACATATTTAAATTAGGCAAGTAAGAAGCAATTTGGTGAAAGACTCGAGTCATTTTTATATACTCACCTTCGCTTTATGAAATATATTGTGCACGAACGACATATACGACGGCAAAATAACAAGTCCAAAGCATATTAGCAATTATTCAGCATTAATAAAACAACTTTTCTCATTTCAAGTAGGAGGGGGGGATTGAAAATGTTAATATTTTTTAATCTGATGGACATGCAAACTCCACAAAGGAAGGTCAGGACCCAGGAATCGAACCCTCGATCTCAGAACTGCGAGACCAACACGCCAACAGACCAGAAAGCTGTTTAATAATATGATTACCAATATGAATTACCTAAAATGATGTATAATTGAGACCTGGTGTCCACATGTGTGAACATCATATTTTGCATTACGAAGGCCACAATTGTAAAATGGTCCATACATAGTACACAGTTTTCATGGGCTTAGATTTTTTTTATTCCAGAATTAAGACTTTCATTTTAAATTTGCAATGTGAGATGACTTAAAAAAAACATGTTAAAAAATAAAATCAAAACAATACTTGGTTGCTACCCTAGCATAACAACTTGCACTGGGGCAATAACAGTGAAGTGGACAGGCATCCACAGCCAGTCAGCGTATAGTTTAGAAATCCCTGGATGACATCATGAAGTAGTTAAACATTGAGTTACCAGGTGGGAAGAAAGATCTCCCAATCACAGAAATAAAATCGTGCCAAACCCCCCAAAAAAACGGGCCGATGTACTGTTTTCGAGCCCACAAAAAGCAGCGTGCTCCACAATAACAGACACCAGAAGGTCAAAACAGACTATGTTCACAAGGGGCCATTATCACGGCTAAAAATTGAAAATGTGCAGACAGCGGGTCTGGAACACGTCAAAGTCGTATTTTACACACGTTTTTTTGATATTTTAGGCAGCACGTTGCAGACAAAAGAGGGGGTGCCTCGAGGTGTCTGACGCTCGTCTCCTTTCCACCTGCTCACAGACTTCCATCGTCCCGGCCGGCCAAACTCACCCAGTACACCGGAACCGGAGCTTTGCGGCTGGGCGGCAGTCGTCTCCGGCCTTTCCGGATCTCCCGGCTGCGTTCGGTGTCGGTGGCGGCCGGTGTCGGCTCCTTCACCGGCCGCTGCAGCTGCTGCACCGCCACCGACGGCCGTCGCCGCGGCTGCGGCGCCTTGCGTCCCCGCGTCGGGCATGCTCTCTATCCGCGAGGAGCGACGCGCACAGGCGGGATTCTGCTGGCGTTCGAGCACGGTTGTCGCATCTCAGGGAGAGGGCAGATCATGGGAACGGCGCGGTGGTGCTGGGGATAGGAGTCTATGAATGTGAAAGGGACATGAGGTTATCCGCGATGGTGCAGCGGTGGGACTGTGGAACGGGATGCGTGGTTCGATGGAGAGCGACCCTGCGATGGCTACAGGGGCGGGACAAAGGAGGGGGGAGGGGCCACACACACCTTGACGACAGTTCAGCACACTACACGAGCCTTATGTCATGGGGGGAAATGAACAATGTGATCATGGGTAAAAGTGGAATCAGAGGGTCATGATCTAAATCAGGGGTGGGGGATTATTCCACAAAGGGCTGCAGTGGGTGTAGGTTTGCATTCCAAACCATAGAGAGGACACTTTCTCACCAATGTTATGTCCTACAAGTGCAATCAGTGGATTGCAGTGAGGTGATGCTTGTTTTTTTGCAGAAATCTCAATTGTTAAAGTATTTGTGCTGGATCAGTTGGACCAAAAACCTGCACCCATAGTGGCCCTCAGCGGCCAGTTTGCCCACCCCTTGTCCTAACAAAGTACAATATATATATAGTATAAATCAGACCACAAAGGGCCACAGTGGGTGCAAGTCTTCATTCTTACCATAAGAGGAAACTTTTCCACCAATCTGTTATCTTAGACGTGCAATCAGTGAATTGCAGTCAGGTGCTTCTTGTTTCAGTAGAAATCAAATTAGTTAAACAGTCTTTGCTGGATCGGTTGGAACAAAAACCTCACCCACACTGGATCTTGTATGTATATGTACTGTTGTTTTGTCATTATTATTTTTAAAAGGGGTGGCCTGGTGGGTGAGTGGTTAATGTGCCAGCCACACAGTTCTTGTTTTCTGGCTTCAAATCCCGGTTGATCAACCTGTGTGGAGTTTGCATGTTCTCCCTGAAAACACCCAGGACAATAATGCACAAACGTCACAATGACGCAAGTGAAGCGAATCAAACTGCAATGGAAAAACTAAATAAATGCGTACATGCATAAATGCAATATGAAATAGACCATTATGTAAAATTACGTCTTACTATTTATCATGTTCATGTTTGGTTTGCACTTGCCGATTTCTACTTCAATTGATGAAATTACACCTCGTTGCGAGCGGTCGCTGGTTGCTGCACGGAATGAATTTAAAGACGTACAGTAGGCGGGACGTAGTAAAAATGGACAGGTGTTAAACCAATAGAATTCCGTGAAGGGCCTGTCAACAAAAAATAACCAATCAGAATTGACAAGGAAGCGGTAACCCACGCGGCGCTGTTTGCGAAACGATGGGACAAGTCTCAATGTGACATTTATGTTTGTTTTCCTGTTACCAATTCATTTGAGTTTTGCAGATTTCTATGTAAAATGTTACGGAATAAGTGAAAAGTAATTGGCTTGGTTGTGTGGCTCATCCACCTTCAGAACACAATGCTTTTAGCGTCTATCCATCATGGATTAAGGGGATCTACAGCCCACATTTTTAGGAAAAGGTTTGTTCTTTCCCCTTTAATGACTGCTTGAAGAAGGCTTAAACATGATCAAGAGTAATTGAATTTTAATTTAGAGCATTTTCAATTAACAAATCATAACAATATCACAGTCACTGCTACACTTTCCCAGATTCGTTCATTCATCTTCTGAACCTGACTAGGGTCGCAGGGGGTACTGGAGCCTATCTCAGCTGACTGGGGGGCACCCATACCTAGGGGCAATTTGTAGTATTCAGCCGAGCCTACTCTGCATGTTTTTGGGATATAGGAGGAAATCGGAGTACCTGGGGAACACACACGGTCCCCACCTGGAATCGAACCCATGATCACAGGACTGTGGGGCCAATGTGCTAACCACTCTATACGCCCGTCTATAGATATACATATATGATTTTTTTTCAAAATGTCATATCATATTTATGTAATATTTGTTTTATTGTTTACTTTATGCGATTGAAAAAAAAGACGTTTATGTTGTATATTCCTAATTTTTCAGATGGACTTCACTCTTCAGAAATCTGAGTTCCTGTAATGGAGTTCCTCCTACCCTAGTTGATGCAGAAACTATCTTTGCATTATCATCCGGCCATGGCAAGTGCGGGGTTGCTGTGGTACGGGTCAGTGGACCCTCATCTGCTACAGTCCTCAGCAGTATGGCTGGCCTCACACGCAACCTGCCTTTTCCTCGCAGAGCACTGTTAAGGAGCATTACACATCCACAGTCCAAAGAAGTTCTGGACCGTGGGCTTGTTCTTTGGTTCCCAGGTGATTCTTCTGCTCACTCCCATATTTCGCCAAAACACATATATTATTATTATTATGATTGTTGTTTTTTATTATTATTATATATTATATTATAATATTATATATCATATTATTATTTTACTATATAATTTTATTGAAGGCTATGTTTACTCCTTCTGGACATTGAACTATTGAGTATCTTATCTCATTTTCTGAACCACTTTATCCTCACTAAGGTCAGGGGGGTGCTGGAGCCTATCCCAGCTGACTCTGGGCCATGGGCGGGGGACACCCTGAACTGGTGGGCAGCCAATCACAGGGCATAAGGAGATAAACAACCATTCTCACTCATACCAGTGTCCAATCAGCCTACCATGCATGTGTTTGGAATGTGGGAGGTAACCAAAATACCCATAGAAAAGCCACACAGTCCCAGGGAGAACATGCAAACTCCACACAGGTAGACCGACCTGGATTTGAACTCAGGTCCCCCACTGTCAGGACGATACGCTAACCACTCAACTGCCGGGCCGTCTGTATTGA
The DNA here is from genome assembly GCF_051989575.1 of Stigmatopora nigra. Classification (NCBI taxonomy): domain Eukaryota; kingdom Metazoa; phylum Chordata; class Actinopteri; order Syngnathiformes; family Syngnathidae; genus Stigmatopora; species Stigmatopora nigra. The sequence continues at coordinate 11,436,729 of NC_135512.1, forward strand.
CTATCTTTAACAAAGGGTGTATAGCAGCAATTATATGATCCATCCCTCCCAGGTTAAATGAATTGGACATCTATCAACTGGCATTAGTTAAATTGCCAAGTATTTTTTTGACAGTTTTATCTTTTGTGTTTATTTCATCAGCTCCTCACAGTTTCACAGGAGAGGACAGTGTCGAGTTCCACATCCATGGAGGTCCTGCAGTGACTTCTGCAGTCCTTCAGGCATTAGGTAAGATCATATTTTCATTATTTATAGCATGTGAATAATTGATTGTAAGCCACGGTATACAGACTATTACCATCAGATGCATTGAACAGCTGTGTTTATTCCCAAAACTGTCAATTAAAGAACCTGACTGAGTAAACTGATTTTTCTCTGCACTTTCTTCTTTGTCCCACTCGAGGGCAGTATTGTACAGTATCAATATGGAAAAACTTGTATCACTGGTTAGACTTTGAAACATTGCTGTTTTTTTCTCCATTTGCATATTTTGTTGTTTATTGTTAAATTAAACCCATTATGAAAGACAAGAAAACATGGAATATGGAACATATTTCTGCATTTAAAGGACATTTGGAAGAATTGTCCGACCTTAGCTGTTGGTATTAAGTGATGGTGAAAATCTTTGTAATAAAAAAACACCTGTAACGCTGGATTTGATCTCTGATTCTGTGTGAAGTGCCATTTATATCATGTTTTCATGCTTTGTGTGAATTTCTCTCTCAGGAAATGTGCCTGGTATGAGACCTGCTGAGTGTGGGGAGTTCACGCGAAGAGCCTTTCAAGCAGGCAAACTTGGCCTCACAGAGGTAGATCGGTTGAATAATTCTTGTGTCCATATCCCTATGTTGTATGTTTGTCATTTTCTTTTTAGGGTAAGAAATGTGTAAAGTCGACACCCCGCAGAGAAACGCAACCCTCAAAAATGGTTCACTCATACAATATATTCTAACAAGAGGAATGCTTAATAAGCACAAAGATATATCTTGTCATTGTAATGGAATCTAGTGGTATGAAAAAGTTTGTACAGACCTTATAATTTTCAAAATTTTCTTTTACGTATTAATAATTGGTTGTATGGATCAGCAATTTCAGTCAAAGCTATATAGTGGGTAAAGACAATCATATTTGAGAAGTGTTACATAGCACAAATTCATTCAAATTCATTCCTTTTGTTTAAATAATTTTTGCAAACATCATTCATATTGTGAAGCACTTTATCCTCACAAGGTTCGCGGGTAACCATAATTATTAAATAAATACATCTAAAAAATGTCCTTAAACAGAAAACTTCTTAAATATTACTGTTTGACTGCTATATGAAATATTTAACTGAAATTGCTAATCCATTCAACAAACGATTTCGAAAAGAGTATCCCCAAAATTTAAAAGAGGTGCCCAAACCTTTTCATACCACTATATATTTTTTCACTTGTCCTTTGACAATTGGTGCTATACTTATGCTCAGGTGGAGGGCCTTGGAGATCTTATCCATGCTGAGACCGAAGCCCAGAGAAGACAGGCGCTAAGACAAATGTCAGGAGAACTGGGGCGACTCTATCAAAACTGGAGTCACAAACTGAAACGGGTACGTTGGCACCTCCCGTCTGTCATTTGTATTAATGTCATTTCAGTCATCAAATGCTAGTTATATATTTTGAACCGGGGGCCTTCTCGTCTAGTGAGGCTTGTGTGTGAACAAATGCAGTTTTCATGTAGACATAGACTTTTCTGATAAAAGCATGGATGCCGTCTGTGAAGCTTTTTAAATCCATTGTTGAATTGAATTTTAAAAGCTGACCCTAGTATCTGAAAGTTGGGGTAACAATGGATTTTTTTTCAGGTCAGACAGCTTCCTCACTTGTGACTTAGATTAAATATCCCTTTATCAGCTCAAACCAGTCACCTTTGGCCTCTGCTATCTGCATCTTATTGTTTTACACAATAAACGGCTGCCTACATAGATAATTTGTCCTCTGTGACAACCTGTGTGAACTTTCCAGATTACTTTGTGTGAATATTCCAGTAAATCATTACTTTATAAAATTCAATATTGCTAAGTGACTACCATTAAAAGTGACCCAATAGGAAAAAATACTTTTTACTCTAAACTGTGCACAATTGCGCACTACTCTCGTCTTCTTTGCGCAGCAGCAATCATATGGCGTGCAGTAAATGAAATCAAAATTATTTTTTTGTATTTTTTTTTTACCTCTTTCCCCATGATGGCGCTGTTTATGCGGCAGCCAGTGGCAATAGCTCTGTCCACTCTTGTGTTTTTCGTGTTTTACAGCATGTTTTACATGAGAAATTAGAGGGAACATTGATATGCACCTGCGGTGTGATACTGGTGTGCCCATAACGAGCAATGATGATGTCGCTCACACTGTACTCAGTGCACTCAAGGAAGTTGTCTTTCTGCCCAGACCAACGAAAAATTAGAGGACACATTGCTTTTGAGTTGCTTAAAATCTCATAGTTGGGTCTTTAAATGTAAAATTACTCAAAGTAAACATTTTGGAAGTTGTTTATTGCAGAACATGTGTGCGCGTGAATCATCATAATTCAAGTATTTGAAATATCTTTGGCAATTTGCCCTTAGCGCCATGTTGTGAAAGTGATTATTTTTGTGTCTGTGCTTGGGATGTAGAACCTCTAACCTCAATTCTGAAGGACAATGTTGGCCGGTTGAAAATGCCGTACTTCTGCGAAACATATATTATCTTTCCACATCATGTGTCTGTAGTTCCACGAAACCGCCTTGTCTAATTGGAGATACCTAATGGATAGCGGCCAATCCTTCCCAGTTTGGATGAGTTAGGAGAAAGCATTCCAGCTGGTTTTCCTTGAGAAACTTCCTGAGATGTTTTTCTTAAGGTTCCTTAATAGCATTTTTATTTTTGCTTCAGACCTCTGGGAATGTAATAAATCCGAGGTATAACATCTGTTTGAAGCTTTCGCTGAAACCTTATTCAAAAACAATGCAACTTTTTTAACCATTATCGTCTGTGTACTGTATGTGGATCTGAGTTTTGGAATGTGAGGCTTCCTGTTTTTCTTCAGCTATACGACTATTGTGTCTGTTCCGCAATGTCAATCACACTGACTTGATTTATGCTGCTGTACTTTCCTTCAATTGGATTAAGCTTCTAAAACAATATAGCTGACCTTTATTTTTATTTTCTACACCGCCAATAAGAGTTATGTACATTCACTAGCCCGAACATTAGATACACTTTCATATTCTATTGAATTGCGAGTAGTTAGCGCGTTGGTCTCATAGTTTTGGGGTCGATCTCAGGTCAGTCCTTACTGTGTGGGGTTGTTCTTTCTGAGAATGCGTGGGTTTTTCCGGGTTGGGCTTTAGGAATGGCTGTAAGGTTAATGTGGTCAAATATATATTTAATGATGGTTGTGTCCTTTTCTGACTTAGTGCCTCGCCCATGTTGAGGCCTTCATTGACTTCAGTGAAGATGAGCTGATTGAAGATGGAGTCTTAACTCACGGTATGTACATTACACTCTGATAAAATTATGTTTAAAAAAACAGTAATCCCCTGGGTTTCAAGTAAAGACTTACAAGGGCTCATTTACTATGAAAAAAGACAGTATTTTTTATTTTCATCATTTTTTTGGTCACCGTGTGTGATAGGTTCACCAATAAGTATTCCCAAGTTCACCCTTCAATAATGAGGCATCTGAAATCATATTCTGAAGACCCCAGTTCCTTTTGCTAATATATTCATAAGATTTAAACCACATGCATAACTGAAGTCTAAACATTATTTAGAGTCACATAAAAATTTGTCTCAGTTCTCAAAACTATTGTTGCTCTGTCAAATCTTCCCAAGAGAGTTTTGATGCGGACCATCTTGAGAAGCCACGTTTCCCAAAACAAATCCACAGTTCCCAAGAGCTTGTTGTTATATGTAATGTTTAATACCGTATTTTCACGACTATAAGACACTTAAAAGTCTTAAATTTTCTCCAAAATAGACAGTGCGCCTTATATATGGAAAAAAACGGAAAACCAAAAACCACCACTGTCGGATATTAAAAAAAACACAAGCGCCTGAACTGAAACAATACTGTTAAATATGCAGATGCCATCTTAGTTTACAAAATCTTCCATCATATAGCTCCTCCCCCACTGCAAGATTTTATGCAAAAAAAATTCAAAACATCAACAATGGCTGGCTCTAGAGGTGACTGTGTAGTGAGTGCTTCATACCTGGAAGTCAATAGCAATTACCGTATTTTCATGACTATAAGGCGCACTTAAAAGTCTTACATTTACTCCAAAATAGACAGTGCGCCTTATAATACAGTGCGCCTTATAATACAGTGCACCTTATAATACAGTGCGCCTTATATATGGAAAAAAATGTCATTCATTGAGGGTGCGCCTTATAATGCGGTGCGCCTTATAGTCGTGAAAATACGGTATACAAAATAAGGCAAAGCGTTCTTCATTGCAAGCACATATATGATGATTATATTACAAAGGAAATGTATAATAATGATAAACTTAACATTGTGCTTTGGCCGTGCCACTGGGAGAAGCCATAAATGTCCAACTGTTTCCATTTAGGAAGTATGATGAGAGAGCATTGAGGCTGTGTGTACTCATTTGTCTTGCCTTCAAAGCCAACGTGCTAGAAATAGTGCTGTCAGTATTACCATCTCCAAAAACATTGCATTCCCACGTGTGCACGTTGGAAAAGAGCAGAATGCTTCCTCCCGCCTGGCATTGGCAGAACTTTTTTCAGCCCTCAGAAGTTGTAAAGATTGGACACAATGTAGCCTAGGAAGTAGACTTTGTTTTGTTGGCATGGAATGCGGGCTCGTGCCCCATTGGTACAAATAATAATAGACCTGCGTTTAAAAATAGTAAGCCTAGTTGGCACGTTGTCCTTCCACTGTCATGTGGAAATATGCCCCAAAGGATGTAAACATTGTTTTTTTTTGTCTTTGTTTTGGGTTATATATTATTGAGTAATTATTTAAAGTATCTGTAACATTGAAAGTGCTTTATTTTTGCTTTTTTTACTTCATTTTTTTGGTAGTAGCTAAACAAAATAGACGGTGAGCCAGCTTTTGTCGAGACAAATTGTGTCCGACGGGAAGTTTTGTCTTTCAAGGTCAGTACAATACATTCATAATCATCATCCCGTTCCTGTGTTTCAAGCGGATGGAATGGTGCGTCATCTGCAAGCCGACATGGCTCGACACCTGCTTGATGAGAGGAGAGGTGAGCGTCTGCGGAGTGGCGTGCAAGTAGTCCTCGCCGGAGCCACCAATGCAGGAAAAAGCAGCCTCCTCAACACACTCTGTAAGAGAATCATTTAATAGACCGCATAAGGGGGATTGTGATGCAATGTTACAATGCACTTTCAGTATTTTGGCAGATGTGTGTGTGTGTGTTTAACTCCAAATTGAATTGCAAGTTCAACTTGTTTCATTTGAATTTTCAAGTTTTCATAGAAGACTTAGTCAAAGTAATGCCGGAAACCAAATTTTTAGTTAACTTGACTTTTGTCTTGTAGTCTGCAGTCATAATTTTAAGGAAACTGACTTCACATTTAACCGCAGTTGTTCCAAGCAGGATTTGAATCGTCACTCTCTTTTTAAGGCATCATGGGTGAGGATAGAGCTAAATTCAAGTAATTTGGCATATCAAGTTCAGAAAACTACTGTTAATGATAATAATAATTGTGAGGAATTTACAAAATAAGAAATATTTTAATGTTTGTCTGCTTCAAATCATGACTTGGCATATTTGATTTGAAGTAGTAATTTGGGAAATACTGATTGTCTACATTTCTATTATAGACTTAATGGATGTTTGTTCTTAAAATATTAAAAAAAGGATTTTAAAAAGGGGTGTTGTCACAAAGCATACTTACATTTTAACAGCCTTAAATTTAGCTTGGTCATGCAGCCATGCTCAGGTTAAATGTATTTATATTAGATGATAAATTAAATAATTAAATATTTAAAAAATACTATACGTCATTTCCATTTTTTATCGTGCTAATCTTACACATGTTGTTTATAGAATAGGGATGCATTTGTTTGCCCGATTGTATCCTGAAGGCATTTAGAATTATACATCATATTGGCTAGAGTGAAAACCTGAAGAGACTCCTCACAACTTCCTCTTTGTATTACTAACTATATTTGTAAACCAATGTCTAAATTTCCTCCTCTTGAGTCTTTTGATAGACACCATTAGTCATTTTAAAATCTGTCTTCTCCTGTATGAATCTCAAATGATCTTTGATAAATGATGAGTCGTGTTTTATTCGTATGTTTGTTTAATCCAGGTCAGAGACCCGCAGCCATTGTGTCTCCTATTGCCGGAACCACCAGAGATGTAGTGGAGACGGCTTTGGACGTCGGCGGTTTTCCCGTTCTCTTGAGTGACACGGCGGGCCTCAGAGACAGCACAGACCTAGTGGAGAGAGAGGGGGTCCGCCGAGCTCGTGAAAGGTGGGGACTGTGTTTACATTACAGCTCACATATTGGCCTTTTGTCCATCCATTAGCTCTGTGACCAATTTCTGTAGTCTTCAAGAACAAAGAAAGGAAGAAATAATTCATCACATATGTACTGTACATCATGCTAACTGTGCACGACACCCAATTTGTCTTATTGCTACTTGTTGGATATAAATACTTGGAAAAACACTCCCCGGAGGTTGCGCAATGAAGAGGTAGCTTTCCTTGTTGTATTTACAACACCTCGTCCATGATGTTGAATATGAACATATTGGGAGACATTTGCTGACAGATGCTTCCTCTGTTTACGCTGGGGCAAAACAACGCTTGTTAAACCCGTCATCGCTGCTTAGTGAGGATAAAGGAATGACGCATATAATATTATATTATACATATATGGTAGATTTATTTTTATTTGCTATTAATATGGGTTTGGAAGGAAGATATTTAGATAATTAAGATAATAAGATGAGGTTCCAAAACCATGTTTAAGTGATCTATATATATATGCCGATGTGTGTGCAGGAGGTTGACTATGAAAGTTCCTTATTTTTTCCTTTTATTCAACTGTGGAATGTGAGGAAAAAACATAATTATTGGAATTTTGTTCATAAATGTATCAATATTTTTTTCTTTTTAGGTAATTTTAGTTACCAATGATTATTTAAAGGTTTTTTTGTGCATATTTATCCATCAATCTTTCAGGATGATGCATAATTACATTTTTAGATTTAATCTTTCAGGATGATGCATAATTACATTTTTAGATTTAACAGTTACATTGGGTTTCCATCAGTGGCAATCAGAAAAAAAATATCTATAAGTATTTTTAAATAATCAAAAGAGATATATGGCCGATACAGAATTCTAAAATATCGTGGTGAAATGACGATTTTCCTCAAAAACAACGAAATATGCAGATAAGAACTACTTCAAACCTGTTAACATTCTTTTGATTGAAATCTGACTAAAGCAACATTTCTTGCATATCTCACAAATATTTATGAATCTACAATATTTCTGCGAGAACCACTTTATACAGATTTTTTTTTTAATGACGCCTGAAATTAAACTTTAATACCACTTTAAGATCTTTACAACCATTTGCAACCAGATATTAGATTATTTTCAATATTAAATATTCCACCTGATCATAAATAATGATAGTATATGGTGCAGTTATTTGTAGGATGTCATCTAAGATTACATCAGTAAGTAGTTTAAGACCTCTGTACAGAAAGAAGGCTAGATTTACATGTTCACCTTACACATAAAACATTGTCTTTGTTTCTGAATTAGTGAAAAAGAAGACAAATATGTTTTTTTTTGTGTAAAGGTGAGTTATGTGGATCTACCATAATAATGGAGCCCCATTTGGTGGAATGCGGTGTGGTAAATTGGTGTATAGAAAGGGTGTGCATTTTGTGTTGGCTAAAGGACTTTGTGTGCAAGAAGTAGGTCAGACTCTTGTGACCTGGGTCACTACAGGAAGGAGGTGGTAAGTACAAGCATCCGTTGCTACTACTTGCTCTTGTCATGGGATGGATGTACACCAGGAATGGAGCTTCTGGTCACTTAAAGGAAGTAGCCTGACACCCATGTTAAGTTCCTTTGTGGGATTTGTTCCCAATAAAAGTACTCGTGTATAGGAATGAACCAGATGACCTTAAATCAATTCTTGAGAGCCTCTTTTTTTAATAAAGACAGTATTGAATGTTTTTTTTTTCTTCCAAAAAATAAAACAAAACCACAGGAACAAAGATAAGAGTTTGCTATCGGTGCTCGAATTTATGGAAAATATTTTAGTTTTATGTTTTGTTGAAAGGGAGCTGGGATATCAATATACTATACACTTCAGTTTACTGTATATTGCTATCTTCAAGTGTTTGTAAGATGGACAAACATAACATTTTCATGCAAGATAGATTTTTCCCTTACTTAAAATGTTCTGCGATGTGATGGCGATCGTGTTATAGCCACCATTCCATCATGAATAAGATGGAATAAAGTATGGATTTAAAAATATATACTTGTTTTCTTTATTCCAGGATTGAGCAAGCAGATCTGACTTTGGTGGTTGTGGACTGTTCTCACATCCCCACTGAGACCCATCAGGCTGCAGCCTTCCTTCACGATTATCTCCAAAGTGTTCTCACTAAAGAACAGAATAACACAGGTATCCATGCCTCTAAGGATTTGATTTTTCACACCAAATTTCCTTTTTCAATACATTACATCTGCTTACAGCTCAGTGAAAAATTGTCTACTTTTTCATTGCAGTATTATCATCTGACAGATTCCTTCTGGTCCTGAACAAAGTGGACTTACTGTCTGATGAACATAGACAAATGCTGAAATTTGGGTGTTTTCCTGCATTGCCTCCTGTTTGTGTGATATCCTGTCACACTAATGAGGGGCTTCAAGACTTTCTCACAACACTGCACAGCAGAGTCAAGGCTTTGTGAGTTAACAAGATTTAATAAAAATTTTCACTCTGTACGTAAGCCTAAACAACACAAGGTATACATACGTATACATTTATATTTACATATACTAGTATATGTATTTATATGTGTAGAGCACCCCTGGTTTATAGTTGACTATACTTATACCATTACACAAAATCACTACCAAATCAATGAAATCATCAATATTAGTTCTGAATAACTCAAACTCTTCTGGAAAACAGTGAGCGTTATAACCTCAGATTTTGAAATCAAAACAATAATAATTAAGAAACATGAATTTCACGGTAGTGATCCCTACTTTATTGCAGGGTTTGCCTTCTATAAATAACAAAAAGTAAAATCTTCAATTGGGATATTTGGTATTTAAAAGACCACATTAGCTAAACTAGATCTATTTAAATGTTTTTTTTGTGCTGCAAGCTATTTGTGACCTCAGAATAATACAAGACCATGAACCAAGAAATTCTCATTAGTGAAAATGTTTGTTTATGGATCGATGAGCATATATAGTGCTGTCTAAAAATAGTCACCATTATGGAATGGCAATGCATAGAGCAGTTACCTGAGGGTTATAGTTTGCTTATATTTATCTATAAAGTGGATATGTTTTTCCACCTATCCCCCTCACAGGGCTTACTAATAGTAAGGGTAAGGGGAAAATAATACAATAGGCTTATGCCACAAATAGACGGGCACACACATACAAAATCATATTTCACCAGCTCATTATATCAAACTTCCCTTATAGGTGTGGCGACCCTCTGTGTGGTGCCCCTACCCTGACCCAAGCACGCCACAGGGCCCACCTGCAGCAATGTGTTGCAGCACTGGATCAGTACCAGCGGTACCGGGACTTTGATCTGGCTCTAGCCGCGGAGGGCATTCGCTTGGCTCTCACCAACCTTGGCCGGATCACTGGCAAGGTCGGGCCAGAAGAAATCCTGGATATTATATTTAAAGACTTCTGCATTGGCAAATAGTGTATCATAACAATGATACCAATAAACTGAATAGCTATACTCATTCATAGCTACACAGTGTGTTGGCAGCGGGCTCTAAAGAATTCCAAAGACAACAAAATGTGTGGTTAAGTTTTTGTTTTAGGTTCAACAAATTGAAGAGAAAATATTTGACCTGATTTTTTCTAATGTATGGTCAGTCTTTAACATTTTATGAGAAGAATAGCCTTTGAAAACTGGGGGAAAACTTGCATCTATAGTTCTAAAACTAGATATGACAAACTGGAAGCAATTTTGAGATATCCACCCAAAAAATTGTTTAAAAAATGTTAGACTTGGCTACTACACATTATCGTGTTAGTGTTTATGCAAGACAAGATTGGGATATGCAATAACATCTTGTTTTGGAGGCACTAGGCTCCGTCTCTCCCTCCGAAAAAAAAAAAAACCTTTGAATTTTGGAAGGAAGTTTAAAGCAAAAGCACATTGACCTGGTAATTAGTGGAAAACCCACATTCTGCTACAGATCTCTTTCCTCCAAGATAACACCTACCCTTAGTTTATCAGAAACGGTCCGAGAATTTGGGAGTGGAGAGGATGGAACGTCTTGACTCAACTCTACTGAACCCTTGGGCCTCTTTTACCACAAGATGATGACTGACAAAAGTAAATAGACTTCACTTCAATATTTTAAGTACTTTTCAGCTTTTCTTCAGTTGTTTGAGTTGTTGTTTTTTTGTGTGTTAATCACTTATTTGAGTTTGAGAACCTAGAAGAAATTGCCCCAAAAAATAGGGACAGTCACAACAACAAAAATGAACCAATTAAATATGAATTTATTTCCTATATTTGTTAGATTTTGACCACTCGGCAAATGGAGAGGTCCTGTTTAAGTGACTACATCTTGCGGACCTCTAGTGTTAAAACTGAGAAGTGGAATTTAGATATATTTAAGCTTCTTATGCGGCCTGAATTTGGACACCTCTCAACTCAGTCTATTTTGACAATCTCAGTTCTTCCAATTTAAATGTCAGCTATTCTGTATAGAGGAAAAAAAAGACAAATTGTTAGAAATTTTCTTAGATGTTCATTTTATCATTTAAAAAGTCAGATTTACAAATAATATACATTTATACATACACAACACATCTCTATTTTACTACCCAATCTATACAAACAAAATTCTGTTTAAAAAGGGTCCCAGCACTTTATCTTCACCAAGCCTTTTTAGCTTTAACTAATTCAAAACGCTTCAATTCAAATAATCCTTAGTTTGACAATAATTTGCATGTGAACATGAAGTAAATGCACTCAAATATATGCAGACAGTATGTGACCCAGGTCTCCTACAGGCTGTGAGAAAGGAACCTGTTTAAGACGACGTTGGCTGCAGCTTTTGTTCCCTTGTCAATCTGGCCTTGATCAAATATTTATGTTTCTTTGTTGAACTCGTCACCCTTTTCCCCGTTTGGTGGTGCTGACGACATTAACGCCATCAGAAGTGCCTCTCTCTGCGTCTTTTTCTATTTCTCGTGCGTGCGTCTGCAGTCAGACCTTTCCTCTTCCCTCTGTCAGTCTTTTCATGTTCGTGATTAATTATGACTTTGTAAAGGAGGGGGGTTATACACAACTGAATGTTAGACTTGCTGTCAAATTGGTAGATGATGGGTAGTGGCGCCGTTACGATTTTATGTGGTGTGGGAATGATATGCTTACAGTACCTGAATAGAGTGATACCCGTAAAAAACAAACACCAAAGTGCATGTCATCACAATGTTCATATTGTGCAATACTACTGTATTTTAAAGGATTAAAGCCCAACCAAAAAGTATTTACAGCTTCCCTCACAGACGTTAGGATGAATACAATGTATATGTACACGTATTTACAGCCTCGTCCCACCCATTGACTAATGCGTGTTATTATGAAAACAATGTATTTTCTTTTAAGTATTAAAGTCCAACCAAAAAGCATTTAAAGCCCCGTGCACACAAACATATGCTGACTAATGCACGTTATTATAAAAAGAAAAATATATTTTTTTATGTGTCTTTTTTTAATAGGCGTGGCCGAGGCCAGAGTTCAAATAACCGACGTCACACGCCAAAATCAATTGATGAGCCCGGAAGGACGAGGGGCGTCCGTGCGTGCACTGCTGAGCAGCTCAAAAGTGACGATTTGCCGACGAAATCCTGCCAAACTTCTCACGGGACGATCCTGCACATTTGGTACGTTGTCATTTGGGGATTTCGAACCCCCAGTTCTCGTCTTAAGAGTGATTTTTGACGCGATGTAGCCCCACGTGCATGCAGACAGCAAAATGTTTGCAAACAAATTGGCTACAATGCGTTACCGATCGCTCGCTCCTCGTTTAAAAAGAAATCATTCCATCGTGTGTTTTAATCACTCAGCGAGCACAGACTGCTGGGAAACTTAAAGAATATGGCAAAAACGACCAGAAAGGAGCAGCTTGTTGACGCCATAACGATGAGTCATTATTAAATAGTTCCGATTTTCTCCATCCGTGTAATATTTAAACGCCAGCGTTCAGGGCTTTGCGCAATTGGCTCGATTTTCATCATGATACATTCAAATATTTTTTAAATAACACAAAACTGAGGATTAGTCACCCACACATGTCATTAGTGGATGTGTAAGGAATATACAGTAATCCCTCGATTATCGCGGTTAATGTAGACCAGACATGGCTGTGATAAATTATAAACCGTAAAGTAGGCTCATCCCTTTTGAAGTCAAATTAAAAAAAAATACTGTAGTGGCAAGTGAAGTAGTAGCTTCCATGTGGCTTTTCACATCTTTCTGAACTTGCAAAAAAAAAAAATCTGCCATGTAGTGGAACTGAACATAATTAAATGATAAACTTTCACCCCCTTAACTTTTTTTAAAGACCTCAGGGCTTGGACCTTTTTCAAATTAGTTTTAAATGTGGTTTTGACTCATTTAAACATAACTAGAAAAACAGAAGCTCTTTGTATATTTAATTTTTTTAAGAATGAATGGATTTGAAATTGACTGAAAACTTCAGGCAGAGGTAGGCTTTATTTTAACCTTGTAGGCCCCTGTCAAGTGTTTTCAAATTTCCGACCACATGATCAAGATCCTGATATATTTCCGTGGAGGAAAACAGACGATCGTTTTTTTAGTCTCTACAGCAGACTGTCTAATATTGCCTTTTGATGTAGGAGATAGTTTTGTCAAATTTTGATGTTTGGCGCTAGTCTGTACTTTAATCTATTGTGCCTTCTCTTTTTTTGGTTTCCTGCCTATGTACAGAACCAATCTGAGTTTTTTTCATTTAACTATGTATTTACCCCCCTTTTTTTGTTTTCCAGAATCCACCCAAGGGAGAGCTGGTTTCCTGCCTTTGTGAAGATAGGTTCAGGCACCCCAACCTGAGTTTTTTTTCTCTCCAGAATCCACCCAAGGGGGACCAGGTTTCCTGCCTATGTTGAGATTGGTTCTGCCTGAGCCTATCTTGACATAGGCAGGAAACCTGCTCCCCTTGGCTGGAATTCTGAAAAAATGGGTCAATACATGGTAAAATAAAAAAACATTTCCAAGGTCTTACCTTTTATTTTGAAAAAACTCATAGATTTGTTCTGCCTGAGCATATATGAGTTTTTTCAAAATAAAAGGTAAGTCCTTCTCAATGTTTTTTTTAATTTTTAACTCTGTGTATTCACCCCCCACCAGGGGGACCTGGTTTCTGCCTATGAACAGATAGGCTCAGGAGCCCCCACTCTATGAAGTTTTTCAAAATAAAAGGTGAGCCCTTCTCAATGTTTTTTATTTAACTTTGTGTACTGACTCCTTTTTTTGTTTTTCAGAATCCACCAGGGGGACCTGGTTTCTGCCTATGAACAGATAGGCTCAGGAGCCCCCACTCTATGAAGTTTTTCAAAATAAAAGGTGAGCCCTTCTCAATGTTTTTTTATTTAACTTTGTGTACTGACTCCCTTTTTTTTGTTTTCCAGAATTCCACCAGGGGGTGGAGGAGATTCAATTTTTTTACGATGCTGGAGCACCAACGGGAACCAGTCTATGAACTTTTTCAAAATAAAAGCTGGAGCTTTTATTTTCTAGATTTCCTGCTGGTGACAAGGGGAACTACTTCAGTTTTTCAAAATAAAAGGTGATCCCTACTCATTATTTTTTCAACTAACTGTACTAACCACCCCTTTTTCAGTTTTTGAATCTTCTCCACCAGGGGGTGGAGAAGATTCGATTTTTTACGATGCTGGACCACCAACGGGAACCAATCTACAAACTTTTTCAAAATAAAAGCTGACATCCTGTTTTCCAGATTTCCAGCTGGTGCCAAGAGGAATTACTTCATCTTATTCAAGTTTTTCAAAATAAAAGCTTTGAAATGTACATGTGTTGGTCTTTATCTAACAAAAAAATGCAAGTCACAATTAGAGTTAAAAAACTATTTACGAGTAAACATTCGTAGATTAAAAAACAGCAAAACACATAGAAAAAATATGACAAAAAGCAGGGGGGATAAATACTTAGAAAAAAATGGACAAAAAGCAGGGGGGATAAACACTTAGAAAAAAAAATTGACAAAAAGCAGGGGGGATAAACACTTAGAAAAAAAAATTGACAAAAAGCAGGGGGGATAAACACTTAGAAAAAAAAATTGACAAAAAGCAGGGGGGATAAACACTTAGAAAAAAAAATTGACAAAAAGCAGGGGGGATAAACACTTAGAAAAAAAATGACAAAAAGCAGGGGGGATAAACACTTAGAAAAAAAATGACACAAAGCAGGGGGGATAAACACTTAGAAAAAAAATGACACAAAGCAGGGGGGATAAACACTTAGAAAATTAATCAGGAAAAAAGCAGGGAGGATAAACTTAGAAAATTAACCAGGAAAAAAGCAGGGGGATAAACATTTGGAAAAAAAATTGACAGGGGATAAACATTTGAAAAATGCAGGGGGGGATATATAATTAGAAAATTAAATTTAATATAAATGGGGATAAACATTTATGAAACAATTGGGCAGGATAAACACTTGGAAAATAAAATTTAGAAAAAACGGGGGGATTAACACTTGGAAAATTAGAAGAAAAAACACATTCTTGCTCCTACATTGAATGACAACCTTCTTACCTTAAAGAACTAGTCAAAAAGCTGTGGAAATGAATGGGCAGTGAAATTTCATCAGGATTTAGGCTTTTATTGAATTTTCAGAAATACAGAGACATCATATGATGCAAGAGAGACATCTTCAAGTGGGCAACCAAGATACCTCAGGCCTGTTGCGTGCAAGAAAAATAGCAAAAGTTAGAATATATAGAGACTGGAGAATCAACTTTTTTTGTGAGGGTAAGTTTTACCTTGATCAGTCCCAGTCTCCCCTTCTGTAACCTCAAGAGTGATCTAGGCACACAAAAGTTGCATCTTGGTGCTAAACAGAGAAAAATTGCACACAAAAAAAGCACAAGTTAGCAAATATACAGCCTGGAGATTCAACAGGTAGGCTTAGTTTTTTTTTTAATGGAAAGTAGTTTTATCTTGATGCTAAACGGTGAAAACTTATTTAACCAAGGCATTTGGGGGTTGCCAACCAATTACAGCATAGAGAAATCTTACCGTAAATTTAATAAAAGATCAAGATAATGAATGAAAAAAAGTTAGCAAGTTCTATTTCCCCTTTTGCAGAAAAATGCGATTAAACATACAGACTGAGGTTAAAAGCTAGGTAGGAAAAGGGTGTCAAACTCGGGTTGGTTCACGGGCCGCAATAAGGTCAACTTGATTTCACCTGAGCTGTACTATTTTTAGATATTTTTTCTATTTAAATTGGATTAAAAAAACTGCATCCAAAGCCCTAAATACAGTTTTTTAATAGATTTAAAAACAAATGTTTGAGCTTTTTTTCTTCCCGAGGGAAAATATCTTGTAATAATTTGTTTTTCATTTCAAAAGGAAACAAAATATATTTGGGGAAAATATGGAATATTAGCGTGGAAATTTTTTTTCTAAAATAAATTTATTTTTAGATTTTACAATATGCTTTTTTTAACTTAAAAACACAAAAAGTAAAAAAATGGATTAAAAATACAATTCATTTTAAAAAAAAGGGAAGATGAGGTAATATAATATACATGTATAATCTTCATTTAAATTTGATCCTAACAAAAAGGCAGCAATGGATTTAGTTTCTCAGGCCGCACAAAATGACACGGTGGCCCAGATTTGGCCCCCGGGCCGCTACTTTGACACCCGTGAGCGAGGAGAAAGTTGGCTTAAATTTTGAATACGTGATATTTTTTGGTAAAAACGGAACAATTACAAATCGGGAACGGACAATTAGCACTCAGAATGAAAACGATTACATACAAAACAGGAACTAAGTCGTGCCTCTGGATGTCAGATCTAGAGTGAATACTTACCCAGGAAACTGTCGGTTGATGTCTTGCGTTGTTTGATTACATTTAAAGTCTTGCTACACGACTCAATAATAGAGAGAAAACGGAGAACATGCTTTTTAAGTCAAATCGTGACGCCAACACTAATGCTGACTAGTAACATGATGTGGCACAAAGCCGGTCGAGAAAAGGAGCCCATACTTAAATTGCCGACGGTGTGTTAAACCTGGCATTGAACTAAGAGATTTGTTGGCGTTTTGGGCTCAATTAATTGCTGAAAAATCTCCCGATCGCGTGATAAAAAACGCATTTAGGCCAGTGAATTGCTCGAATCTCCTTACCTCGTCGGCGTGTGTCCATTAGCGTGGGAAAAGTGAGTTACTGCGCATGCACTTAATTAACTCCGCGCTGTCGACAATAGGCGTAACCACGCCCATATTGTTCCGTCATATTGAGGCGTAACCACGCCCATATTGTTCCGTCATATTGAGGCGTAACCACGCCCATATTGTCCCGTCACATTGTAAGTGGAAAAGATGGTGAGTTGCTTACCGCGCCCCTAAGAGGTGCTTTGTCCTCCCAACCTGTCTATGTTTACAAGATGACAAAGAATAGTCGTGAGTTGTGTGATTTTGATGCTATAAAACAGCGTTCTTTGGGGGGTTTGTACAGGGAATCATAATCATTTATAAGGGCAGTTAACGGCAGAGGTTGACAGGTATGTAAATGTAAGTGTGTGTAGTGTTGTCTTAAGTTTCCCAGTGTCACATTGAACGTGCTGTTAACATTAACAGGATAAAGGTTATTATTTCTCCATTTGAGTCTGGCGCTTTGTTTGCAGTTCTTCAGCTCTATGTTCTAAACATGCTGTGTTTAGAAAAGGAAAAGGAAGCAATAAAACTTGACCTAAATAGTAGGTGTATAAAACACATCATAGGAAAATGCATAAATCTTAATTATGACTCTCAATAATAACTAAAATCATCTGTTAGTCATCTTATTGTTTTTTTTTTTACTCAGTCTTATTTTAAACAAAAGGTTCATGCAGGACGTTTGGTAAAAGTAATTGGAAACAATATGGATTTTGGTATCTTATGACTATAAAATACAATAGATAATGACAACATTTTGATGATTGTTTAATTTATTAAACTGTAAAAAAGAGAAGATTAGTTTATAAACAATGTGAGTTGCGCCCACAAGCAATATTTACATCTTTATCATGCTTTTACATGCAGAATACTGCTGAGATGCAGATCAGTTTTTCTAATTGAGAATCAGTACAAGCACATGTGACATCATAATATTTACAGGTTTCTCTTCATCTTGTTTGTTGTGTATTTGTTAGGCATCCAAACTTTTCATCTCCCCTGGAAGAGAAGAAACAAAACTATTCTTAAAGATCAACCATACCAAACGGCCGAGTCAATGTGAGTACATTTGAAGTAAGGGCATATATCTTTAAGCTTGTTTTTTCAAGTTTATAATGAGTTAACCGCATTTGGCAGGCTACCAGTTCGGGGCATGTCATGAGTTACCGTTGGCGTTTTGCTTAGAGTTGGTGCTCCAAAACCAGACCAGTTGGCTGCGCTTTGCCTGTTCTGCTGCGGGAATGTCTGCACACCAGCCGGTTTTGGTTGACCCACCTGCAAAACATGTCATAGATCTTCATTTCTGCACAGTTGCAGTCCAACATGATGACACCCACACAGTGAGAAGTTCAACTAGAGAGCTAAGAACGTGACAGAATTCAAGAGTTGTTATCTGGGACGCCCATCCTTCCTGTTTCGGCTGGACGGGGATTCCTCTCCAAAGCTGAGTCCGCATACATCCATCTCACCTCTGCACTAACCAACATTTAATGCCAGACCATCCGTGGATACGAACTGCCTCCGTATGTGCGTACCATGAGAGCATGTACCTTGCAATTAGGCAATGCCCTGAGGGTCTGCAGCTCGTTTTCTTTCAGGGCCAAAGTGTCCGCTTGCAATTGTTTCTGCTCCCTGAGTCGCTCCTTCTCAATCAGTACTTTCTCCATCTGAATAGAGTAGGTGTTAGTTGAAAAGGCTGAGTAGGTATGCTGATCAGGGGGTGCTAAAAAGGACCTTTTCATCATGAGCCTTTTGCTTGAAAAGTAGTTGTCGGCCAACTTCCGCGATTGTCTCACTCCGGTTGTGTTCGCAGCGTTGCACGTCAGCGCTCAAGTGCGAGTTTTGTACTTCCAGTCGGCTTGACAAGGCTTGAATCTGAGCTACCTGTGAAAAGCCGTGGTGAATGAGATGTTAGATTAGATTAAATAACTTAAATAAAATGTTTGGACAATCGCTCCGGTCCAAAATTCCTTATTAGAAGTGCTCAGAAAAATGCCAAAATGTTTCCCAAGTGGATCAATAATGACAAAGTGGTTGACTCGCATAATTTCTAACTCTGAGCCCCCACAAAACGAAATATAAGGACGCAAGTGTACGCCTCACCCGAGCACACATTTGACCAATTGGTTTTCAAGGGCAGCAGTAAGAAAATGCTCTAAAAATGTGATTTAAAAAACGTATGTGGTAAGATTTTGTTAAGTTTTTGTTAAAAAATAAACATTCAAATCAGATGTATGGCGTTGTCTCCATTTTGTTACCAGACAAACATAGTACTGGACAAAAACCTACGTATAGGTGACCTTTTGACTCTAACCAAATGCTTTCAGAAAGTGATGATGCATTGCACCAAAATACCAACTTTTGCCTTTCCTTATTTAGCAGTGCATCCCCATTACTTTTAGGTTGTTATTTGGCAAGGATATGTGTCTTTGTTCTCCAAAACTTTTTGCTGTATCAGTAGAGCCATAAATTTCTATCTACAATGACCTCAAGTTTACCTCAGAGGGCAGTTGTGGCCTTAAGTCGCTCTATTAGTATTTTTCCATTGGACAGACATCCTCTCAAGAGGATGTCGATTGTTCTCTGTCTGAAGCAATTCAACTAAAGGACACAATTGAGTCATCTTGATAATATTACTACTATTTTAACACAATATGTCATAGATAATGAATGGAGTGTCTCTTTTGTATGAATGTTCAATTTCAATTTAAAAATGGTCAGATTTGTTTAATTGTTTTTGTAACAATGCACATGTTGACTCATTTTGAGGTAAGTTTGTAGTTACCAAAGATGGTGCATTTAGCTATATTATATTTCTATGAGTGCTCCCTAAAATGGGTTAAAAAATATTTGCCTTGTAAAGTAACAATAAAAAACTTAATTGTTTAAATAAACAGTTTGTAACAAGTATTTTTTTTGTCAGGAGACTAAATTGTATATATTATTCAGATACATAAGTAGGGGCGGCTTGGCGGATGAGTGGTTAACGCGCCGGCCTCACAGTGGGAGTCCTAGGTTCAAATCCAGGTTAGTCCATCTGTATGGAGTTTGCATGTTCTCCCCAGTTTTGCGTGGGTTTTCTCCGGGTACTCCGGTTTTCTCCCACATTCCAAAGACATGCATGCTCGGCTGACTGGACACTCTAAAATTTAGAGTGTCCAGTCAGCCGAGCATGCATGTCTTTGGAATGTGGGAGAAAACCGGAGTACCCGGAGAAAACCCACGCAATTTAGAGTCTAAATTGTCCCTAGGTATGAATGGTTGTTTGTCTCTTTGTGCCCTGCGATTGGCTGGCCACCAATTAAGGCCTTTGGCCCAAAGTCAGTCTCCAGCAGCCCCACGACCCTAGTGAGGCTAAAGCGGTTCCGAAAAATAGATGAGAATATATTTTAAACCCTCTTTTTTTATGCCTGATCCCGGGGCTCTAGGATTCTAACCCCAATGCAGCTGTTTGTACAATCGTTTACCTAACTCTAACCCAAATCCATTCCATGCACGTACCTTGTTGCCCACATTGTCCAAATAAAGCTGAAACTTATTCTCCACGTCTCTGGACAGGTTGCTACAGCTGTTTCTTATCCTCTCCATTTGTTCCTGTTGGCTCTCACAGGTGAGGTGAAAAGTCATCTGATGGGGGAACAAGTTGTTGATTTTGTTGAGAAAATCCTTGGTCACTATTTGGATTCCGTCCAGAGAATGAGCAAAGTCTTCTTTACACTTTCTGTGGAAAGACAATGTTGATCTTGTCACGTTTCCGCGCTTAGTTTAGTTTGATGTTCACGGACACACCTGGTGTAAGTGGTGTGCTCCTCCTTCAGTATGGTGTTTTCTCGTCGTAGGGTGATGACATCCTGGTGGTGGACGTCTCTGTCCTTGAGGGCGTCGTCCCTTTCGTGACTGAGGTAGCGGACCGTCTGGCTGAAGTTCGCCTCGATGAGCTCGATCATGGCCTTCTGCTGTTCGTTGAGACTTTGCAAGGTTTTCAGTTGATCTGCAAGGGTTGCACAATCATTTTTTACAATTTTAGCTTATGACAGCTGCTTATTAATTTATTACAGGTTGTTGTTGGTTGCCTAGCAAAGTCATTAAAGTGGACAGCAATTCAATGGCAAGTACTTAAGCCCCTTAACCCTTTATACAGAAAGTATAGGTTAAGGTTGTTCTGCTTTTAGCAAAGTATTTTTTTACCATTTTTTTTGTCTTTTCAAGCTAAATAAAAACATATGAGCCAATCTGATTTTGGAAAATCTTTAAGAAGTGATATCTCTGGAGATTGGAAAATGATTTGCTGTATACTTAAGTAAACTTTATATAGTTGAGTAAGGTGCTATTGTTTCTTTATTATTTCTAGATCATGTAAACACATTTACCAAGCCAAAACTGCCATAAGAGAATTAAAAAGGCCAATTTTAGTGTAAAGAAGTAGTAGATATTGTTACATAATAAAATATTTGATGAAAAAATTATTGTTGCACTCATTTTTTTAAATTATGTTAAAGGAAAACGAGAGATACATACGGCTTGTGGTGGTCACCATGGGTTGCTGTATGGGTGGAGTGGGACAGCGCATCCCCGCGCTTCGAGTTGTGGCAATTTGCCTTTCGCAGGTGGACTATATTAAGTTTTTGAGAAAATAACAAAGAAAAATCATGTGTCGTCCTCTATTGGGAACCATAAAGACAGATTTTAAATATGTACACTTACTAATTTTGTCATCAGTTCAAGCTTTGCGGCATCGGCGCCAGCCGTCAGCTGCTCCAGCTGTTTCTCCAGATCGCCTTTTTCAGCTGTGCGAGCCCCCAGTTGAGCTCCCAGATCGCCTTTTTCCTTCCTCAACTGAATGTTGTTATCACTTAGTCGGTTAAAGCCAATCTCCAGATCCTGGACAAGAGTGGGGCATTTTGGGATCATTAAGTAGAAGATACCTTGTAAAATACATTTCATAACTACATTCATAACTTCCGTTTCCTCTGAAATGGAATGTTAAAGACTAAATGTAGGGAGAAAATTCCTCACCTTTACTCTCATCTCCTCGGCTGACTTCTCGGGCTGCCCGTAGATGAGGAAGAGCACCAGGCTGACGATGATGAGGGATTGGATAAGTGAGGAGAAGAAGAAGACAATCCTCATGTAGTATCCACAGCTCTTGCCTTTAGGCTTGTGCAAAGGCTCCCTAGACTCCAGGCCAAACTTGGCTTGGGAATAGCTGGAGCTGTACATGTTTGGAGGTGAAATGGTGGCAGGTGGTTTGGGAGATTTAACCAGCAAAAGGGTGGACACCTCACAAAATCCCCCCCTTTAAGTGAAGTTCTCCAAATTCAAGCGTTGGGGATGAAGTCTTCTGAGGTTGTCAAAGCACAACACGCGGTAACGGACGTACGTGAAGGAGGAGGGTCGTGGGGCCGTGTTTATAAATGCTGCTGGGGCCACACTTGCAGTCCATCCTGGCCCAACCCTCACATCACATACCTCCCCTGTCCTCATAGCCCACCCACCAGCTCGACCCCTGCCACTACCGTGGCTTATGGCCACCTCACCAACGTGATCTCAACATGATGACATTTTGCCCAAAATAGATTGTTGTGCATGTAAAATTTTCAGGACGAGTTGCTGCTGATCTACTGTTGCTATCTGGTAGGTTCTACACAATGACATTTCCTGTGAAATTTTGCTTAATTTGTTTTTTCAGCCACGCACTACATTGTTCTTGCCGTATAATAGAATCATTAGACCACTCCTTGTGTTGTGACCACATCAAAAAGTGCCATTTTTTGTTTCCAATGGGAAAACAAACAAATATTTCAAAACACCACAGGTAACACAATTGTTATCCAATCCACTGAATTCAGACATCCTTAAAACGCACAAAATCAAGTCATTTTGACAAAAGCAGTTTGACAAACACTTGCCATTCATTTCCATTGACCGCACTAACATTCCCAACACCTACACGTCAAAAACCTCCATCTACTCTTATTGATTTTCATATGATTCCCACCAAAATACTGCATCGGTACACACAATAGTACATTAGTCGCACGCCAAGCCAAACCATGCAAAAAAAGTACGACTTATAGTCCGGAAAATACTAAACTTTTCTATGTCATATATTTTTTCCATAGCAATATTTTTTATGAGCAGTTGAAATTCATATTCCTGAGTGCTATAATTGAATTTCTTGTGCTTCACTGCTTTTAAAGAGGATTCCTCCCCACATTCCCCAGACTGAAGAATGAACAAACTAAGAAAACAGCATATCCTGTCCCAAGCGAGCACGGAAAGGAGTCATGGCAGTGGAGGAGTGAAAGAATGAAAACAATGGGGAGCTGTCATTCTCCGGGGATACACAACAAACTCTGCTCACAGTCAAGAGTCACTGGGCCCTCCCGCTCGCTGTTATCTTCAGCGATGACGTGAAGACCAGCCAGCAGTCCAGAGCAGGGTGGAAAAGGGGAAAGGTCTTCTTAGCCCCAAGCTTTCCTGCTCCCCATTGTCTCACCAACAACATTCCGTAACTGGGGAAAACCTCATTTATGAATGTGTTTGACAGAAAGTGAAGAATTATTCAGAAAACACAGATGATCAATTCAAAACAGGAAAGCTTATGTAGGAAGAATGTCTACTTTAGATAAGTAACAGGAGACACATGATGTCTTAAGCACCATATTGGAGATAGCCTTATTCCGTTTACAAATTCATCAATCGGTCCATTGACAGGGAAAGAGCGTGAAAGCAGGAGCTCCCATCATCCCACTAAACTTGGACTGGCTAAGTATTTTTGGTAAGAAGGTGCTTGACTTTGATTAAGTGTATTAGCCATCTTCCCAAAATTTCAATTCCCAAAATGGGTTGACTTTGCCTATAGCTGTTTCTACTCACACTGTACTAACACCTATAGGTGTTACTTTCATGTAGACTAATTGCTTCTACACACATGAAGGTGTTAATAACTATTATTTAGGCAGTGGCTCCGTAGCCGTAGTTTCTTACCATTTACCCCACACAGAATCCTTACCGGCTAAATAGCCATATGGGGCCATATAGACTCTTTGACCGGTTACCAGCTAAGGACCCACTGCTGTAAAATATGGCTATATTCCTAAATAATATTTCAATTGTGGGCCTGGTTCTGATATCTGAAAAGCTAGTGTTTGTACGTAAGCTCCAGTGTTTGTATTTAATTACTAAATGCTGCTAGGATGTGGATTTTGCCCCATTTTAGTGCAATTTTTGCCATTTTGCCATTGACGTCAATCGCCGTTTTCCGGGGAAAATCACACCCTGGCCTGGTTGTAATGTCTTAAAAGCTCCAATATTTGTATTTAATAATTAAATGCTGCTAAGAAATGGATTTTACCCAGTTTTGTGCATTCATTTATTGATTTTTTTGTGTCGCATCTTTAGCTGCAGTGATTTTATAGCCATAAAATAGTTTTGGAGGGTTGGGTTAGGATTCGTTGAAGGCGCTATGAGAAAATGCATGGACCGCCACTGGTCAGCATATAAATAAATGGCTGTTGGAGAAGACAAGGCACTGCACATGTGCTTAATTTAAGGCAGCCACGTCATTGAACATTGAAAAGATGGTGTTGCTTACCCCGCTCCACAAGGTGGTTTATCCTCCCAACTCAATGTCTATGTTTTGAAGATGACGTAGAATAGTCCTGATTTTTGTGGTCTTGATGCTGTGAAACAGTATGTGTCAGTATACTAATTTGACCAAATATTGAGAATCATTTTTACTTAGTATCTTACATCAACTCACCTTCATTCCAGAATGTCCAATCGGCGTATCATGCATGTCTTTGGAATATGGGAGGAAACTGAAGCACCCAGAAAAAAACCACGCAGACCACGAGAGAACATGCAAACTCCACAATGGTGGACTGACCTGGATTTGAGCCCTAGTAACCACTCATTGATGTTTTTTTTTGTCGCATCTGTAGCTGCAGTAAAGGTTTTATAACCATAGAATAGTTATTTAAGGTGAGCTTGATTTAGATGTAGCACTAACCACTGCTATTAGAAATGAAAATCCATAATGAAGGGCAAGCTTCCTTGCATTAGTCATCCATTTCGAACATCATTTCCAGGAGAAAGGCTACCATCTCCTGACAGCTATGTGAAGAACAAGAAAAAATAAACTTCATGAAAAACAAGTGTCATTTATCTTATTACATCTGTGCAGATGATTTTTTTTTTGCTACATAAAACTACATAACTATGTTGCAAGGGGATTCACTATATGTGCTCATTCTGGTTCTCGTATTTAAAAGTCATGGATTAAGGGGTACATTTCATAATACAAGAACATACCAAATCATTTTTTTTTAATCCAATCAGTGTGGAAATCTTGTTTTTGAATGGAATTATCCAATTCATATTGCTACTATTTAAGAACTGGATCTTGGATGCACTTAAAGCGGCAAGTGTGTGTTTGTCTTCCACAGACACACAATTGGGCAAATGACAAAAATCATTCCCTTAATTTAACTAGAATATATCGCAGCAAACCTGCAACTAAAACTACATGAAAAATGTGTGTCAAACAAGTGGACATTTTACAGAAACCCTTCATTATTTGAAAACTCCTGTCGCCCATTTTATTTATTTTTTTGTCATTTGTTCTTAACATCCTTAATGTTTCTATTATACATGACTGATAACTTGAATTTTGAACTATACATTACATTTCAGATCAACTTTCCTGTACATGTCACACATTGGCATCACGGGAAGTCAGCACTAATTTATTTATAGTACTTTTTTTTTTTAAATATGCAGTGCCTAGCAAAAGTATTTGGCCCCCTAGTACTTTTCAAGGGGGCAAAATACTTTCGCAAGGCACTGTACATCCACTTGTTCTAACCTAGGGGCTCTAAAAGTGCAGAAAACTACCGTCCCGTTGCTGGTCTATTTATTTACAGTGTGCATTTATTCCTCACAGTAAGTCCTTAAGTTAAAATATGTCCCCTTTTACACAGAGGCCTCAATGTCCTGTGACTCCTCTCCCTCCAAGAGGCTGTATGACAAATGACTCTGGAAAGGCCTTTGGAGAGGGTGAGCCAGAAGTTTGGCCATGCAGTTATGCAGCTCGATGGCGGGCCCACTCAAGGAAACTTCAAAGCGGTAGCACATATCCTTTGAATCAAGATTACAGAAAGAGGCGTAGTTGTCCTGGGAACAGTGACAAATGGAAATTGGAGCAAATCGGACACTGAGCAAAAGGCAGACTAGATAAACCTTGAACTACTCGCCATTTACTCTAATGGCAAAATCGAATTAGATATTTTTTGGGTGTGCCTGGCGGTCACAGTGTCAAATTTAAAGACATGGTATCAAAGTCAGTGTGGAGTCTTGGAAAAGACCAGAACTAGCCAGTCTAGCAAACCCGTCAAAGTAAAATAAAAAAAGCTAAATTAACAAAAATGATATGTATAACTAAATATGTCGCAGGCTAAGCAAAGTCTGAAAAAAAGTCTGATTTGTTGTCCATTTTTATATGCCAATAGCGATTCACATAGTCAGGCAAATCCATTTCTAGATGGGGGAGATGACATTTGAGTCTCCACTTACCCGCCAGTTTGTCTCTTCCCCATGATCTTCTGTGCCATTGTGGAGGTAGACAACATCAAAGAAAAAATAGGGAGACTGCAGCATTTTCTGAAAGCCAACAATAAGAAAAGTTTACATTGCTATATTACAGAACTCCTCTCTTATATAAAAAGAGACTAAAATCTTTTTTCAGTTATATTACGAATCAAAAATACTCCCTAAAGTAGTTGGGCAGGAGACTTGCACGCTTGCTACTGAAGTCGTCATTTTTGTACACAAATTGTGATCTCTACGCTAGCGCCACCTTATGCTAAGAGTGAAGCAAAGCAGCCACAGGGATAGACAGTGAAAGCATTGGTCTTACTCACACTAACGGCCTCAGATGGGTTGAGCTGTAGCTGTCCAGCATGGCGACCGTAAATTAGTACGGTCCGCACCACGTACGGAGGTGGTATCGTCTGGATGTTCTCCATCGACGGCAGCTCTATCTTCTGACCTCTGTTTAATAGACGTGCCAACTTTAGTAGAACTCATTTACATGTCTAAAAACAAAATGAGGTTGCGCTCCAAGAGTACTTACATGACACTGAGAAGATCTTCCAGGTCTGTGGAGAAGAGTTAAGGCTAAACAAGTCTAAACAAAAAGCCCGAAAAATTTCGCACCAAAAATCTGAAGTTTAGGTGGGTGTTATACCTGAATCCCAGTGAAAGACTACCAGTGAAAAAACCCTCGGCAACCGTTATAATGGGAGACGTACAACCTGTCTTTGTTCGCCAGATGTGGCACGAGAGCTTGTTCTATTGGTCAGTGCTCGCAGTTAAAAAAAGAATTCAAGAAAAAATTGTAAATTCCATTTGAAAATTGTGTTCATACTTGTAGTTTGTTATACCATGTTTTGTCATTACGACGTGTTCAGGATTTATAATCGTTGGTGTGAGCTGAGAAAGTGGAAAAAAAATGCATACCAATTTTTTGACAGAAATTATGGGTGCGCAATATACTCGAATAAATACGGTATTATAACAACTTTTCCCATTTCATGTAAGAGAGCGAGATGTTCAACTCTGTGCGCTAGTACCATAGGTAATGAATTGAACGCGAGCGATGTTTCAATCCATGTGTCAAGACCAAACGGAAATAGAAATTTTAGCTTAGTTTAGTCCTCACCAAAAAAAAAAAAAACCCAATAAAAAGAGCAAAGCCGATGAGCCCACCAAGGCATTCTCATGACTCACTTTTCAATCGTCTTATTTTACATGAATCTACAGTGCTTGGAAGGATACTGAAAGTCTCACAGACGTTGGTTTCCAAGTCATACAGACAGCTGCAGAGCTCTCTGGGGTCTGAAGTGAAGCCTGAAAGCTGAGACAAAGGCAACATTTTGAGAATCAGTGCATGTGCATACCAGAAAACTTCTTTTTTAATAGCTTTTCTTGGAAAGACATCAGACATTATTACAATATTTTCCGCACTGTAAGGCACACCTTCAATAAATCACCTATCTTAAAATGTATTTCATATCGTATAAGGCGCACCGGCTTCTAAAATGCAGTATTGGCAGTGGTGGTTGACTACATACTTCAATAAAAAGAAAAATAAATAACTAGTCAACCAAAAGTGTCCTTTACTCACCCATAGAGCGTCATCGTTGACCACCACCAGTGCAAACTCATGCCGTTTGTCTATCTTATGTTTGGTTCTTACAAACATCTCAATCATCTTCTGGGAAATGTTCAGAGCGTTTGTCTTAGAACTGAAGAGAAAAGATACATGTGGATCAACATTTTTACCTGGCATGAGGAACATTTAAAACACAATGGGACATACCCATTGAACGACTCCAACTTGGGTAAACACATCTCTTCAGATAGGTCCAAACAGATGATCTATTAGGAGAAACAAAACATCCTTTTAATACTGTGAAGATTAAATCAGTTTGAGAAACAATATGAGTGAGAATACATTTATGCAGTGTGAACAATCTGATTTCTTCAAGCTTGTTTTGGCCTCATTCGTATGCAAATAAAAAAACTAATAAAAAAAATTGGACACCTGTCTTAGGGATGTCCCATGGCTGACTTTTTGACTTCTGATCTGATATTTTTCAAGATGTGTTTTGCCAATACCGGTCAAATTCTGATATCTATATTTTTAACCACTAAAAACATTGTAAAATAAATATGATGATGCCGTCCTATATGTCCACACTAAAGACAAAAAAACATGCTGCAGAATCATCTTAAAGCCTGGCAGTTAGACAAACAAAATTGCCATCACGACGCTCTCTAAAACTGTGTTACGTGTGTGTCATCATCTATCTTCAACCTACACAACAGACTAAAGATGGAAATAAGCCATCAGATACAATCTTACATATTTACATATACTACATGCTCATTAAGATGAGTATAAATATGTTCATTAATAAGTGTTGTCCCTTATCAAAACAATCAATCAATCAATACGAGCCTATCTAAGCCTGTCAAAATGTCATTCTCCTGCGATCTACCAATAGTTCCTTGGCAATTTACCGGTAGATCGTGATCCATGTAATGGTCACCCTTGAATTAAGCGGTCAGTCCTTAAGAAATTCTGTCGTTAATTATTATTATTAGTATCGTGCTAATCATAAATATAGGGATTTATTGATTTATTTCTCTCAATTCTGCTGGGAAGTGGCTGATATTTAATATATTCCTGCAATTCTGTAGACTAATATATGTGAGCCTACCACTTTTTCTGGACAGTTGACACGAGGAACTCGAACTTGGTATTCTGCTGGTGGAGGGACAGGTGCCGTCAGTGCAGATGGCTTTGGCGTGGGTTTAGGCCTCTCCTTGGAAGCATTAGCCAGAGCAAGTTGTACACTTGAAGTGACAGTAGCTGGGGTGATGGGGGTGGCAGCCTGGGCCGCAGCTCCGGATATGGTTGCGGTTGTGGAAGACAGAGGGCTCTCAGTGGTGGAAGCTTCGCCCTCACCTTCGACACGGTTACCCACGGCCGGTTGCGGCAAACCGGGATTACTTCCGCCTCCAAGGCTACCCGTGCTGCTTCGACGGTCTTCTGCGCCTTCGGGATTGGAGCGGGTTCTCGGCCGCAGCTCCACCAGGCGCTCCTCGCCGTCTGCTGGGCCAGGATCCAGCGTCTCCATGGATGCACAGGCTTCTGTTAAAAAAATTAGTTTAATGAAGGGGGGTATTAAAATCACCCACATCTTTTGTTGAGGTCGCAGATGACAACGCATCACCTCAGATTTATCGGGCAATCAAAGTACAAATACATTCCAATTTTCCTTATTCACATTTTGAAGAGGCAGAACTACTGGTTCTAGTAGGTTTCCTCCTAAATATTAATGACACCTAATTAAGATATATACAAATGGCATTTTAAGATTATTCTCAGTTTAAAATGTGCTTAGTATTGCTCATAGTATGCACTGAATGAAACAGAAGAGAATTGCAAAAAAAAAGTACTGTCTTACCAAACAATACCTTATATGAGCATTTGAGTGATGGGGCTGTATAACACTAATTTTACAACATTCGGTCATCAAAGTTTTATTTCATTAATTTTCTGAACCGCTGATCCTCACAAGGGTTTGTATTTTTATCAGAAAAGATTAAATACATCGCAATCAAGGCTTTTGTGAGTATGATGTTCAAGTTATTCATGTTACCCAACTGTATAATATTGTGCACAGTCCACAAATCTTGACATATAAAAGAAAAATCGCAAAAAAATGAGTAATCAAACAAAGAACGCGTTGGGAAATGTTTGTTGATGGAGGAGTAGCAAAAGTGACGAGCAGTTAGCATGAGCAAGCTTTCATAGGAATTTTAAAGAGTACCCGGTTAAGTGGAGAGGTTGCAAGACACAGAATTAGTACGGAGACCTACCTGATTACTGGCTTTTATTGATCTCAGATGCAAATATCTTAAAACTCATAGAAAGTCACCCGATGAGTCCATGAACCGCGAACCTATTTTTTTTAAACTTCCGTGTAGGAAATGACAAGGAGTTGGGTCGCTAAGCATTGTGGGTAATGGAGTTTAGAACGTGTAAACAGAGAAATTATGGCAACAGTAAATAAATTGATAACACAAAAAAGGTGTGTATGTATATATGTATATATATATATATATATATATATATATGTATATATATATATATATATATATATATATATATATATATATATATATATATATATATATATATATATATATATATATATATATATATATATATATATATATATATATATATATATATATATATATATATA
This sequence comes from Stigmatopora nigra, assembly GCF_051989575.1. Taxonomy (NCBI): domain Eukaryota; kingdom Metazoa; phylum Chordata; class Actinopteri; order Syngnathiformes; family Syngnathidae; genus Stigmatopora; species Stigmatopora nigra. Next base: position 11,467,270 of record NC_135512.1, read on the forward strand.
TATATATATATATATATATATATATATATATATATATATATATATATATATATATATATATATATATATATATATATATATATATATATATATATATATATATATATATATATATATATATATATATATATATATATATATATATATATATATATATATATATATATATATATATATATATATATATATATATATATATATATATATATATATATATATATATATATATATATATATATATATATATATATATATATATATATATATATATATATATATATATATATATATATATATATATATATATATATATATATATATATATATATATATATATATATATATATATATATATATATATATATATATATATATATATATATATATATATATATATATATATATATATATATATATATATATATATATATATATATATATATATATATATATATATATATATATATATATATATATATATATATATATATATATATATATATATATATATATATATATATATATATATATATATATATATATATATATATATATATATATATATATATATATATATATATATATATATATATATATATATATATATATATATATATATATATATATATATATATATATATATATATATATATATATATATATATATATATATATATATATATATATATATATATATATATATATATATATATATATATATATATATATATATATATATATATATATATATATATATATATATATATATATATATATATATATATATATATATATATATATATATATATATATATATATATATATATATATATATATATATATATATATATATATATATATATATATATATATATATATATATATATATATATATATATATATATATATATATATATATATATATATATATATATATATGAGTAAGATGTTCAATTGTATGTAAGATGACAAAAACACACTTAAAATGTTAAAATCCAATTTAATGCGAGTATGGGCATTAGACAAAAGTATATTGTAAAGATTAATCCCTAAATTTTTCGCACCCAGCATTTACACCAGTGTAAAATTTCAAGGACAAAACAGGAAGGGACACGAAGGGACAGAAAGTGACGAGGAATGGGTGGGGATGACTTTCCACTTACATCATTCATCTGACTAAACACTGGTGGGTAGACATGAGGAGAGTGGCTAACATTCTAATGGACATGAAGCACCATGTAAAAACTTTAGTTACAATGTAGTATTTTTTTTTTTACTGTTAATTCACAGAGGGAAGGGACTATATTGCAGAAATTTCATCGCGGCTGTCAACTTCTCAATTGTCAAGTATGGAGGTAAGTCACATTAAAAATGATTCCCTACTTATTTTCAAGCTATATGTTTTAATACGTTGAAAAAACCTTGGAAATAATGACATCACAATACTTTTCAATTAAGCACTGAGCTAAAATGTTGTTGAAATGACAAATGCATTGACAAGCAAAATAAATCCCAATGTAATCATGTCATGCATGAGCAGAAACTTCTATAATTGTGCATTATCTTAATATTTCTTTTTGCATGCTTTGTTAAATACATTCCATATATCCAGTGTGTGCTTTCATGAAAACATGTCAGGTATTGGAATTCCATCTCGTGGATGTTTGGAATAGTCGTGCAGAACAGGAATGTAACCTTATTGTTCTCTCTCTGGATGCATTTTAATAGAGGAATTCAAGGATCTTTCCAAAACAAGTATAGTAGATGTGCTTAAACCTGGAGCTTCACTGTATTGGCTTTAAAAAAAAATCATATAAGTAACAGTGTTGCTATAATACTGTATAGTTTGTACAATTTTGTTTGATGCACAAATATTTTTACAGGCAGGAAGTTGGATCCAGGATGTTTTAGTTCCCCCCCCTTTCCGTTACTCAAAAACAATAGGTGCAAATAAGAAATCTTAGACATTTGAGAGCGCGGGAGATTTCACCTCTAAAGATCTTTAAAGACATGAACAGTAAATTGGTTAAACAAGTCACAACACTCCATTATCCTTAGTTACAAGTGTGAGTGTGAGGTTTGTCTCATATCACCTAATTCATAGTTTACCCCACCTATTGCCTGTTTTTTTGGCTCCAACAACCCCCGGCCGACCCTTGTGAGGATAAGCAGCTCGGAAAATGAATGAAAAATCACAGCGCCATTCAAAAAAAATCAGGGGCACACTTCTTTAAAACAAAAATATGGGATACTTTGCTTAACACTTTGGGTATTCTCTCTCAGCATGTCATGTATTTGTTTAATTTGAGTGGAGCATGTAAATTAGTACTAAGTTAAAATTAAAGCGCATGTTTTTGCAGGAGTTCAGCTTGGTCCGATGTGACAGCTTGGATAGAGGACCTTGCAGTGACAAGGAGCTGATGACCCCCTCGGACCACAGACCTTTTTACCCACAAGTGGAGCCTTCGCCAGCTGAGTTGGCTCAGTGTGAAGCTGAAGTGGGCACACTTCTCAGTATCATCGCTGAAGTCAGCAAAAAAATGGGCTCACTCAAGGCACCCAGGTAGTGTGAATAAGACACTGTTGTTTTAGAAACAAAAAAATTCAAATGAATTTGATTCGTGCCCTGCGATTGGCTGGCCACCAATTCTCCCTGAAGTCAGCTGGCAAAGGCTTCATCACCCCCCACGACCGTTGCAGTTCAGAAAACGAATGAATGAATTTTAATAAGATGAAATAGAAGGTTAACCTTTCGTTCTCATTGCTGTGGACAGTCATTCAAAATATTGCATATGGCTATTTATGTTTATGAAATATATATATATATATATATATATATATATATATATATATATATATATATATATATATATATATATATATATATATATATATATATATATATATATATATATATATATATATATATATATATATATATATATATATATATATATATATATATATATATATATATATATATATATATATATATATATATATATATATATATATATATATATATATGAACAATAATTATTGTAAATTATAAAAAAAATCTATATATATTTAAATGAATATTCACTATGGGTTTTGTCTCCCTTTTTCCACATCATTAGAAATACATTTAACAATTAATAATGTGTTAATAAAAGCTAAATTACAGGAATTACATTAAATAAATCCAAATTGCCTTTCGCCCAAAGTCAGCTGGAATAGGCTACAGCGACCCCTGCAAACCTTATGAGGATCCAGTCTGGTTGTGACACTAAAGTATACTTTGTTTCTCACAGTATTTAGCTCATTGCATGCCATTGACAACGACAGATGTCCAATTCATTTAAATGCATACATCAATTTTCCACCCAATACCACAACAGTAAACCACTGCTTAAAAAATACCCCAATCATAAAATTCATTGATTAATACAGTTGCTTGCTTCACAATAATCCCTGTTGTCATAACCTCCTCCCACCTTGCTCTTTTGCAGTGAAGCAGGTGATTTAAGACCACCCAGCCCTCTCTTTCCTGATCTGCTTTCGCACCGGCTAGTGAGAAGTAGACCAGAAAAGAACAGTGCTACTGATGTTAACTATCAACTTTCACGGCTTTACCAAGGTTTTGCACTTTATATTTGTCTTTTCACCTTTTTTTAAATTCCTATCCTATTCTACTCATTGGTTAAATCTGGGGTGTCTAAATTATGCGGATCAACTACATAAGCAGATTTTTGTCTTTATTATTCAATCAAAAACTTTCGCTATATGGATGAATAATAATAGTCCAAATGAATAATAAAGACACAACTCTACCTCAATTAAAAAAAAAACAGATTTGGGAATTTTTTTAAACCCCCTTTCAACCTTCCGTATAAAAAAATGAAAGTGGAACGAATTTTTCTAAATACTGCCTTTGGAGAAAAAAAAATTGAACACCCCTGGGTTAAATAAACAGCACGATTGAAGCATGACTATATGAAATTGCACCTCAACACATATCCCACTAGGAGGCAGTAATCTTATGTGGACGGAACTCAAGGGTGCGTTGACCGCCGTGGAGGACTCCATCCATTGCAGGAGGTCCTGGGCAGCCCCCATTGCCTTCTCTGACCGAGAAAAACCCAAAGAGCATCTGAGAGCAGCCCAAGACAGCTGGGCCAAAGCTTCCAAAGTATTGAAATAGCAACCAATGAACATTTCAATGCTCCTATGTGATCGCACATGCTTGTCAGTCATTTTAGGCCTTTGGTTCATTCAGGTTTTGGAGGAGATGGAAAAGGAATTTGGGATTTCTTTTCCATCAGATGCGGCGAAAGAAACTTTTCAGGAGATGGTCACGGAAAAGCATTTTGGCACTTCTCCCTTACAGGCTCAACGGGGAGAACTCCAAAGAGCACACAGTGTCAGTCACGTAGAGGAGGACAAGAGCAAGGTTGCTGTTTGAGAAACTTGTTTGATATGGGTTGGTCAATGTTGCACTTTTCAAAAGTCATACCCTTCTCTTTCAATAGGAGGGTCAGCACAGAGGATGGAGGTCTGCCATTTGCTCTCCTTCAGCCAGATCTTCGAGCATCACGGGGCCTCTTAATGCAGAAAGGGCCTGCTCTTCCTTTCCAAATTCTCCTTTACTTCTCAGAAGAGCTACAGGTGGATCATTATCGTCAGGAGGTGAGAGCTCCCCTCTGAGCTTTGTCATGTTTGGAAGTCCTTGCCAAAGCCCAGTTAGCATGGAGACTGAGGTGGAACGGCTCAACAGGTTAGTAGCATCGTCAATGTTGACAACTTCCAATTACTACTACTACTGCTGCTACTACTTCTACTAATTCTATGACTAGTACTACTTCTACTAATTCTATGACTACTACTACTTCTACTAATTCTATGACTAATACTATTACTACTACTACCACTACTACTACTACTCATTCTACTACTACCACCACTACTACTACTCATTCTACTACTACCACCACTACTACTACTACTCCTTCTACTACTCCTTCTACTACTACCACTACTACTACCACTAATAAAATGTAATAGGAGCAGCAGTACTACTGTAGTAGTAGTACTGCTGCTCCTATTACTACTAGTACTACTACTACCGCTACTACTACTACTACTACCGCTACTACTACTACTACTACTACTACTACTACCGCTACTACTACTACTACTACTACTACTACCGCTACTACTACTACTACTACCGCTACTACTACTACTACTACCGCTACTACTACAACTACCGCTACTACTACTACTACCGCTACTATTACTACTACTACCGCTACTATTACTACTACTACTACCGCTACTACTACAACTACCGCTACTACTACTACTACTACTACTACTACTATGACAACTTCTACTATGAGGACGATTACTACTACGACGACTACAACTAAATTACATGTTATAGGTGTTTTTATTATATTATTCTTTTCTATTAATAGAGGTCCAAGAAATTTACTATTTGCATATCAAAGTACTTTGAACAACCATCTTTTACACAAATTAGTTATACTAGGTGTTGCTGGTCCCTTTAAAGACAACAATCATGTCAATGATCTCTCCCAATAATGAGGAATCTGCTATATATGGAAGACTTTGCATCTGTAAATCTTTGTTTATATTTTGATTGGCTTTCGAGAAAATCAGATCCCATCAACATTGAGTTAAATTTACAAGAGCTACCTGGTGACCTCTGCCTTGCCAAATGGATATATTGACTAATTCCTGTCACTATTTTAATGAAAATGTCAGTCATATGGATCAAAGTAATGGTATGCATGGAACAGTCAATCAATTTGCCGCAACGGCTGAGTTGGGAGTCAGGATGTTTTATAACTAAATTTGGGAACAAGTTGGGAGATTTAATGTAGTAAACCCAAATACGAAAAGAAAATAAGTCAAAGCTACGAGACCCCCCCCCCCCCCCTCTTCAACTTGCACCTGGCCCTCAAGAATTTATCTTAAATAAGGTCATTTAAACTTAATATTTTTCTTTACAAAACAACAAGTTTTTCCGACCTTGTAAAACCATTCAAATCATGATTTCTCACAACATAAGTAGCATAAATTACATATGTACCCATTTTCAAATGCAAGGCACAAAAGTCTAAGCCCATCAGAACAAAACATACTCATGTAAAGACTATATACACCTGCGGCATTTACAGCAATGATATCTTTCCATATCTTGTAATTTCTCACTACACCTGGTGCACCATAAAAGTAGCCAATCATCCCTCTGGTGTTTTACAGACAAATTGAGGGTCTGAAGGCCAGGAATGATCACCTGACTGTTGCTTTGGAACAAAAGACGATGGAGTGCGAGCAGATCAGCGTGACGCTAAAGCGGCTAGAGGCTGACTGCTCTGCTATGCACCTGGCGCTCAGATACTGGTATACAAATAAAACACGCTTGAAACATAATATAACATAACCCTTTCCCTGTCTGGAACACAAAATCATGTCACATTATGCTTTGTTTTGTTCTTTTCACCAGTGATGAGTGTGAAGGTGCCTACAGTGAACTTTTGTCTCTTTATGACACTCAAAGTCAAAAAAGCCTTCTTCTGCAGACCGCCAGAGCAGGTTTTCGGACAATTTTAATTGTTTACTACCTATGTAAAAGCAATGAGGGTGTGCTTGCTGTCCATAAACAACAACTGTTGTTGATTTTTTTGTCCTTGGCAGGTGTAGATGACTCGCAGCAATTTGGAAATCCATTACCCCAACATAGGAAAATGGTTAGCGAGGAGTTGTCGACCTCTTTCACAAGAGGAGACGTGAACGAAGAGGTGGAAACGCATACAACCTGGAGGTGATGTTTTCAAGGAATCCATGGCACGTCAAGGTAATAATAAAAGCAATGGCATTTGTAACTGCAGAACCCCTGAACTGACTGATCGAGAGGTCGCACTCCGTCAGTTAATTGAGAGGCTGAAAGTTGACCGGACAGCCATCGGCCTCGCGAGGCCACGTCCACATCAAGCAGAAGTCAAAATGACCCTGGATGCCGTTTACCCTGCTGGGCTGAAAGTGGGACACTTATCAAAAGAGAGCAGCAAGCCTGCTGAAAGAAAGCGAGATAAGAATTATCTGTTCCATGAGCTGATCACAGCCAGGGTAAGAGTGTCCACTTCAGGGACATCTGTAATCATGGCAAAAAACAAAGTTTTGCTTGCAAACACATCCAGATTAACCTGTTTTTCTTAGCAAAATAAATAAAATGCCATTTATTTTCTAGATTATGCAGGTGTATATGTAGTTGGATGACATTTTATCTCCCAACCAATTCATCCCTATGCAGGACACTACAAAATGCAGTTAGTTGATTAGAGTAAGTTACCTCTTTTAAAATTAAATAAATAAGAATGATTGAAAATATTTTGGGGCGCCTGGTGAACGAGTGGTTACGGTGTCGGCCTTGCAATTCTGGGGTCAAGGGTTTGATGCCAGGTGGGTTCTCCCTGGGCTTGCATTGGTTTTCACTGGGTACTCCGGTTTTCTCCCAAATCCCAAAAACTTGCAGAGATGGCTGGTTAAACACTACATTGCACAAACACTAGGTATGAGTGTGATCATGAATAGATGTCCATCTCTAAGTGCCCTGTGATTGGCTGGGCACTGATTGAGGGTGCCTGGTGCCCATTGTTAGCTAGGATAGGCTCCAGCACCCCTGTGACCATTGTGAGGATAAGTGATTCGGAAAATTAATGACTAAATGAATGAAAATATCAAAAATACAGAATCTGGAGAGAGTCAAAAGCTTGAAAATAATTTCCCTCTGCAGTAAAATGTATATAAAAACAATAAAACTGAGTTTGAGTAAAAAAATGGATATTTGAAGATACATTTACTGAAGTAATGAACCGCCAGGGCCAGTAAAACCTTGTCTTCTAACCTGACATAACCAGTAACCACAATCATATTTATGTTATAAATATTGAAAAATACATTTTATGGGTAAAACTGAATTATATATGGTTGAACACTCTACATTCTCCATCAGTGTGAATTAAGGTCATTTGGTTCAATATTCTACAGGTACAATGATACTTATTAAAACAAAGTCAATTCAAAAGATTAGTTCATTTATTTAGTTCCCTACAGAATTAGCTGATTAAAAGCCACCAGAATGTGTAGTTACCTGTCTTTGGCAATTACAGGACAATTTAGAACAGGGGTGGGCAAACCAGTCCTAAAGGGCCGCTGTGGGTGCGAGTTTTTAGTCCAACCAATCCAGCACAGACAGTTAAAAACAAGAAGCACCTGCAGGCCTTTTGTGGAATACTTTGCCCACCCCTGATTTAGAACCTGTTCTAATCATTCATTTGCCTGGCCGCCCTTTCAAAATATTCTATATGCGAAATATTAAAACATATAGCTCATAAGAGTAAATGTACTTGTCCTTGGACCAAATTTTCAACATACCAAATGCGTCAAGACTAATTATGAAGATACTGAATAATCCAGCAGTACAAAAATGGGCAACAGTTTTACTGTTTCTAAAAAGCCATTTTAGTATCAATTCAAATAAATGTGATGTTGGAGCTGGAAACATTTATTTGGGATGGCATTGATTTTGTATTTTCATGTATTTTAGGCCATTTGTTAACCAGTTGCTTATAAATATAAACTCATTCTACCTCTGGTCAATGCGCACCTTCCCACTATGTTTTATGAACGAGTCACCGTCTTTGAATAAAACCGGAAAGACAGTTGTTGATTATCATTGTGAACGTATTTTCTTGCTTAATCCAGGAGGAAATGTCAGATCTGCGTGCTCTTATTCGTCTGAAGGAGAAAGAGCTGAGATGTCTAGAGTGGAGTGTGGCCACCCAAAAATCCCAAGAAGGTTCCGGAGCATGCGTTTCCGAAAACCTCCAAGAAGAGCCAGGAGAGCTCAAGACTGAACAACAGGTAGATAGTACAAACAGCAGCACATTTTGCCTGTACTTTTTCGAAGTTACACAAAGTCAAGGTGAAATGTACAAGAGGGAGCAGGACATTAGTCTTCGGTGACAGACCCGATTCAAATCTGGCTTTCCCACATGGGAAATTATACATTCAGCGAGTAAAGCAGAGAATCCCTTCAGGCTGAAAAGGATATTTTGGTTAAACAAGGTCTTTAGATTAGTGCTGCTCTTCACACCTCTGCCACGGTCAAAGGACAAGGACATAACACAACATATCTTCGTGCAGTTCACTCTTGTTAAAACAGTCTCAAATAGCGTATCAGTTGGCCATTAAACGCTCAGCGTACGACAAAAAAAACGCTGAATTATATTTATACAATCTGTGCAATGTTGTTAACCGAGACTGTGTATTTTCCTCAATGTTTCAGAGTAAATTGTGCAGTGATGACGACGTGATCGGGCTGAGGACGAGGCCTATTTTGAAAGAGCTGCAGGCGCTTCTTCATAGGTGAGCTGGTCAGTAATAAGCATACGGTTTCTTAGTAGTTGTCATAAGCAAGCTTGGACTCTTGTTAACTAGCTTAGAGGAAATAAAACGCGGTCCAAGCCATCAGTCCTGTTGAGAATGACTATTTGCCTCAGGAATGAACATTCTAAAATTCATCTCCTCTTTTGCTTTAAGGGAACAAGCCCTAAAGAAGAGATTGTCTTTAGTTTATGACTCAATGAATGCAACGTTTACAGACAGCAGGGATAGTGACGAACATGTTGCTTGGATCGCACAGGCTCACAGGTACAAAATCTACCTTATCCTGTCATTCCAGAAATGATGTGCTAGTGAAACTGAGTCGCATTGCAATGTTTCCATTTCAGTAAGGCCTTGAGTTCCTACAGAAACATTCGAAGAAAATACAGAGAGCAGGTGTGGAAGCTGGAGCAGAAACTGGCTGCCATGATGGAGAGTCAGCAAATCCAGAGAGAAACATCAAGGGAGACAGGGGAAGATTCCGATTGGAAGAGGGAAGAGACTATTCTGTGATGTTATTGCACTTTCGCAGAGTCAACTCATCTAACACCTTAAAATTGTTGCTTTGAAATAGTGACTATGTCAACAATTTCAAATTATGCACTAATGTAATTTTGAAAACAAATGTATCTGATTTTTTTAACCATTTCATCATTATTCCACCTAAAACTATGCACTGAAGATTGCCCACTTTTTCCCACTAATTCTGGTTGTGATGTCACAACCAGAATTGGTGTTAATATATAGATTTCTTGTGCTAAACTACCTAAAACATGTTGAAAGAATGACAGTATGATCACATGGCAAAAACAAAAATAGAAAGCCGACAGATAGCATGCTAACAAACTACAAACATTCTAAAGCTTATTCTGGGTGTAACATCATCTTCTCTTTAAAGTAGGAGGAGCCAAGGCATCTTGGAAAGGAGACTAATTAGAATTTTTTTCGATATTTGGTCTTTTTTGGACATTTCTGATATATTTGTGTTTACATTTTTGTCTGCTATAATTTTAAAGTCACTTGGTATGGTATTTCATAGCACCATTATGCTGTCAGGCTTACTTCTTTTAAAGGAAAATACTAGAAATGACCTATTACATTATATAGTATACATAAGACCAGTGTAATGTATATGTTTAAAGAAAATAGTGGGCAGGTGGTTTGGCAGCAGCGACCCATTTGTTTTTTAATGTGCATACAAATGCAAAGCACTTTGTGACGCCTCCTCTGGGAAAGGCGCAAAGTAAAAATATTTTGTATGCATGATTATGAGACATAACCTCCAAAAATGAAAATTTGGATAATAAACCTAACCAACGGCCAATAATATATTAGTATTTATTAAGGCAGACTTTTGTACCATTCCAGCCAGGGGGCAACAATACAGCACAGAAGTAGAAGTCCCAATATTAGTCATTTTTACTGACATGCTGTGTTTTGAAGTTTCTCTTATTTATGAGCATTTTTTTTAATTCGTATGATAGTTCTCCAATGTTAGTCTTCCCCACATTCAATATCCCCGAGTCATCTTTCGTTCATCTCATCCCCTCGGGCTGACCCAGTGCCCTGCCCCACCCAAACAGGTCAAATTCAGCTGTGAATGGCGGTCAGGAGGTTAAGGCAAAGGTTGGGTGTCACGCCCACAGGGTCAGGGTGATGCCTGGCTGTTGTGTAGGGCTGTGAATTGAAGCTTGACAGTGGCAGACGAGTCGGCCGGTCCCTGGCGCCCTGACTCTTGGTCGGGGCGCCGTTTCCTGAACAAAGGTCGGCGCAAAAGGCCACGTCCTTGCCGCTCCCCCATTGCGTCCAGGTCATAGCCACTATTGTTGCAATTGCTACCATTAGAGCAGATGATACAATTATCTTTCCTCTTTGTGTGCCTGCTCTTTAGGTTCTATGTCTAACGTTTGAGTGAGTCAAAGGTTCTTTTTTTTTTTTTTTTTTTTTAAGATTACACCATGGTCACAACCTCTGCTCAACTCTTGTTGTATCAAACAGACAATGTCGTGTGCAAACATGCTGTTGACCTTTAAGATAGAGCGAATGGTGAGTGCAGATTTAATGATGTCATACTAACTCATTTTTTTGACGCTAGTCTGGATTACCATCAATGAGGACTGATTAGTATCATTGCACCTGTAGACCCCATCTGTGTGGAGTTTGCATGTTCTCCCTGTGTGGGTTTTCTCAGGGTACTCTGGTTTCCTCCCACATTCCAAAGAAATACATGGTAGGCTGATTGGACACTCTAAATTGCCCTTAGGGTGCCCTCTGATTGGCTAGCCACCAATTCAGGGTGTCCCCCACCTTTGGCCCAAAGTCAACTGGGATAGGCTCCAGCACCCCCCGCAACCCTAGTGAGGATAAGCAGATCGGAAAATGTATGAATTGTTAAAGATGTAGGTATACATAATATCACTGTCAAGAGTAGCAGCTGATGAAATGAGCTAACGAGGTTACTCGTGGCTGCTAGATTACGCCACTAAGGTGTTTAACGAAGAAAGATTGTAAGGGGCGGGGTTTTCTCCTAATCACGTTAGAGCATTTGAGTCATCTTTACTGAGCAGATTAGGTTGATAGTCTTAAGAACCCTTATTTGACCTTTAGCGCATGTCTGGGGCACACTAACAGAGCAGATTGGGCAAAGATTTACAAAAGCGAGAGGTCAGAAGCTTGACAAAAAATGTTGTGGCTGCAATGAGTGTTATGCTAATACGTAGGCTGTAAAGCCCTTACATGGAGACAGTCGTCCAACTGGATTATACACTGAGAACATATTGACAGCCTGACAGCAGTAATCATTTTGGATTCAAGAGTTAAACATTAAATAAAAGCTGGTTGGCCTTAATTCTCCTAAAAAAATAAAAAAATAAAATGATTTGGATGCCCATTGTCCCAGCATAATCTGCGATAGTAATGGGAATTTTGGTTAACATTTTGTGAAGTTTAAAATCCAAATATTGGTGTTTTTTGGTAGTGTTTTGGTTCTTATTTGGGTGTGTAACTATAAGATGTAAAATTGAACTTTTTTGAAGTACTGAATGTAAATTTGGCTATATTTTTTTTTCCTTTCGTGATCATTCAGTGATATAATTAACTATATTACAAGAAACAAAAGATTGGAATATTTCTATTTTTTATGAATGATGAAAAGCATTTGTATTTCATATTATAGACGGCAAATATTCATCTACAATATAATATTGTCTGCAATATTACTTTATGCTGTTTTTGACATTTCTGAGCTTGTATTATTTTACTTTTACTGGACTTCAGAAGTTTAATAAGTACTTTTACTTTGTACACTTACACTGATGTTGCACCGATACCATTTTTGGCTCCTGATACCGACGCCCAGCTGTGTGCTATTGGCCAATGCCACTAATATAAAGATATTTTTTAGTAATAAATGCCTGCATACTCACTTAAATGTAAAACAATTTCTACCACGGCTTGATCAGACCTCACTTAACACATTGCCTGCTATTTACGGCGCAAGACATCCAATTAATTTGAAGTGGGAGGGTTTGCAGTGAATACTCATTCAGTGCCACCCTCCCACTTCAAATGAATTAGATGTCTACTACTGTTGAACTCATTCAAATTTTCATCAGAAAAATGATTTGATGCCAATTGATTGGACATCTATCATTATCTTGGGATTTTTTTTAAACGGTGGTGTGCATAACTAGCAGCCATCTTGGGTAGGGCGACCACCAATTAGAAACTACAATTGGAATCTCAAAAAAAATAGTACATATTACACAGTGTCGGCATGTAACGTCATGTTACTCAAGAATCGGCACTAATACCAACACTAATAGCCATATTGGATAATAAAATCTTAAAAAATGAATATGATATATCAAGTATTTGATTGTTTTGTATATACTCGATTGTTCATATAACTATAATGTGGTTTCGTAATGAATAAAAGGTGGATTTGGTTCAGTGAGTACACTTGTTATCAACAGATGTGCATGAATGTGAAAGTTTGTTTGCCTATGGACAAAATTTAACTGGGCTAAGGTCCATCTCAACCCAAAGCGCCACTAAAAAAGTGCACGTTAGAGAAAATAGGGGAAAATTAATTAACTTTTATGTTCCATTATTAACTATTTTTAACTTAATCTAAAAGATCACATTTTTGCGTGTGCTATTATTTTTCATTAAATGTGCACAAGAATAAATACAGTGGATCTGACATGAAAAATTAAGTTAAATCTACAACAAGGACAGCAAATTCCGCCAACCCTCGACAATGACTTTGTTGACAGTGGTCTTGAAGCAGTTGATTTGAATGACAACGACACACACCAAATGGGAACTTTCCCACCACTTGCAGCAGATTCTAAGCGTGGAGCAGGCGGACTATTGATTGGACGCTGTGTGGTGCTCAGTGCTCACCCAAGCAGATGTTTTTCTTTGGCAGGTTCCTTTGCCCTGTTTATTCTCAATTGCTCTATCATTGCCTCCAGGTCAAAGGCCTCTGTGTGGAGGGTGTTACGAGGGAATGAGAGAGCATGATGTAAAACAGAGAAAGAGAGAGAGAGATTTAGAGAGAGTGAGAGAGAGAGTAAAAGCTGGCTCTTTGGGGCAAAGGGTGTCTGTGTCTAATAAGGAAGGAACAGGGAGTCATGTGCTCTAACTATAAAATTACTTTTCCAAGTTAAAGCCTCATTAAACTGATCCCAAATCAATAGTCCAGGCATTACAGATGTTTTAAATACACAAAATGTGAATGGACAGTTATTGTACTCTGTTGAAACTATAGAAAACTTCATATAATATATAGCAACATCACAAGTTTTATGCAAGTTGTGATCATTATCATCACATCTTTCAAGCCCTCAAAGAACTGCACTCAAACCACAAAACATGCGCTTCCTGCTGCACCGCGTCATTGCCACATGTTGACCCCTGCTCTCTTAACCTTGCTCACCATACACGTGCACGCACACGCAAAGAAAGCAAGCATGTGCAAATGTTTTCAGACACCTCATTATCAAAAGGCTTTTGTTTTCTTTTGTCAAGATGATAGAAGTGGCCACAGCATGGCATTGCGCAGGGCTTCAACTCATTAAACCCTTACAGGGTTATTTGTTATATATTCTATTCTATTTTTTTACCATTTAAATTACCAAAGAGCCATGATAGTAATGACCCCACAGATATTGCCTATCATTGTGGGAATGTATATCATTAAAAAATATAATGCGAAAGGACTAGCAAATACTATGAAAGGATGAAATGTGTGTACTATAATAGAATATTCTATGGCAGGGGTCGGGAACTTTTTTGACAAAGAGAGCCATAAACAATTCATATTTTCAAACATTATTCATTGAGAGCCATACTCACAATTTAAAAGTAAAAATACAGGAAAATGTGAGCATTAATATTTATTTCACCACTTTGAAAGTTTAAAAAAGACGGAATTATTTGGAGAACATTATTTCACTGTTGCTAATCAATAAGAGTAGGCATGCAGCAGAGTCTAATAAAGAAAAATGATGATTTAAAAAGAGGAGAGCCGTATACACCCATCAAAAGAGCCACATATGGCTCTCGAGCCATAGGTTCCCTACCCCTGTTCTATGGTATGAAATTTAATTTCATGTTATTGTACGTAGCACAGCAAAAATATAAGGATGCCTTTCAAGTGCAATACAGTATCACATTCTCCATTTGAATACCCATTATTACCTGTTCTATGTACTACTAAACTTCTAATGCCATAACCTCTATGCTAATTTACATCAACATATCTTTAAAATTTTGAAGATGTCACTATACCTATTAAAAGAATACATGAACTTATTTACTTGAACATTTCCATTTCATACAGTGTTTAAATTTGAGGTGTTATCTTAGTAAATTTCAGATGAAGTATTTTTATAGAGTACGCAATTTAGTGTGAAGTACTCAAGTGGCGCTCTGCTACTGTTTTGTGAACTCCTGACTGCAAGAAGAATGTGACGACTCGGCTGAAGTTAACTTCATGCTGAGAGCAACCACATTCCTGACCTGCAGTTCAAAGAGCACAAGTCACTCTTACATAGTAGTACTTTATTTTTCTTCACCAGCAAATGAAGGCAAAGTGATACTTATTTGCCTGTTGTAACTCATTTACAAAACCCAAAGGCTTACCTGAAGGGTTGGTGAATGATCATGTTGCACATCCAATCCATTTCAAAGGGGAGTTTGACAGCAATCACTATAATAATAATAATAAAAAATCATTATAAATTATTATTATTATATGTTTTAGACACAACAGTAGTAAATACGAACTCTATAAACTTATCAACAGTGACAAAATTTGACAATATGACCTACAGGTCATTCTAAGTTCTTGGTAACAGCGTATTGACATTTGATCTAAACAGAGCATTTTGCAATGAAAGTCAAGAAAGGCCAGATTCTTAGAAGTGGCGATAAGATTATCTTGGTAGATTATCGTGTGGTGTAGAATTGTAAGGGAGCGATTTCCCCTCCCCTAATCTGCTGGGAATTGTTTATTCTGGTGGTGTAAGTGGTAGCAACCATCGTTTACGGAACCTACAGAGTTGTAGACAAAGACAAAGTAATGAGCGCGTAATTGACTGATTGGTGGAGGGCAGGACATCCGTTGTAAACAAAGATTCCAAATAATAAGCTTTTATACGCTGAAACTAATAGACCTTTCAAATGAAAACATTTCAGTTTAACCAATAAGAACTACTGTATTTTCACGACTATAAGGCGCACTTAAGTCTTAAATTTTCTCCAAAATAGACAGTGCGCCTTATAATCCAGTGCGCCTTATAATCCAGTGCGCCTTATATATGGAAAAAACAGAAAACCAAAAATGAAAAACCACCACTGTAGGATATTATTTCAAAAACACAAACGCCTGAACTGAAACAATACTGTTAAATATGCAGATGCCATCTTAGTTTAAGAAATCTTCCATCATATAGCTCCACCCCCACTGCAAGATTTTATACAAAAAAAATCCAAAACCTCAACAATGGCTGGCTCTAGAGGTGACTGTGTAGTGAGTGCTTCATACCTGGAAGTCAATAGCAATTACCGTATTATCACAACTATAAGGCACAATTTTCTCCAAAATAGACAGTGCGCCTTATAATACAGTGCGCCTTATATATGGAAAAATGTCATTCATTGAGGGTGCGCCTTATAATGCAGTGCGCCTTATAGTCGTGAAAATACGGTATGTCCGAAAAAAAAAACCTGTTTCTCTCATGTTTGTTGAAATGTTAGGGCCAAATGGTGAACTTTGAAGTCAGAGGTCAAAGTTGGTAATGTAGAACACTTTCTGGGGCCATCGCTTGTTTTAAACTTTTTGTTTTTGGCAAAGGAGTTAAACAACAACGTTTCTGGACCATTGTTCTTTTGGCTTAGAAATAGAAAGAGACAACTTTCATATGTGAATGCCTGAATGTAAACAGTCTTGATGAGTCTGGTCAACAAACTTGTTACCTCCTTTACCAAAAGTGGAAGCAGCAACTTGGTGATTACATAGCCTGATGTCTCTTATCCCTGAAGTCTTCCTGGTGTTGTACAGCATGAATAATCTCATTTCCTATTTTGTCTTGAAAGGTGAAAATGAGCCACAGTTCACGATGCCTGCTTTTGCAGCAAGCAGCTTAAAAGGCAGCACTAATTCAGCTCACAGCTTAGCTCAACTGATAACCTCTTCACTAAACAAAAGGTCCATCCATGCACAATGAGTCTGGCTGTGACAGATGTATAGGCTTAAGTTACCTTATGTTCATTGTCTAAAGCCTCAATCAAGTTTACCAGTAGTTTTGTTGGGGAATTGAATATAAGGCTATAGTCTCACTGGAGATCTATTCCGCTTTCTTTGCCTCCGATTTTTTTGTTATGCAATGTGCACACTCCATTTCGGATCCTTACCAAGTCAGATCTGGGGTCCATTCATATGTCAATATAGATCTGATCTCTAATTAATACATCTCTAGTATGAATACAATCTGTATGCATGCGACCTATATTTCAACAGGTAAAAAATGTCAACAAACCAAATGACAAATTCGAATATTGGCAGACAAAGGCGCACAATAAACCATTTTTCTTTTTAATACCACACATGAAGCTATCAATTTTAGTTCAAAATTGACTCTTTCATTCATTTTCTATTCCACTTATCCTCTCAAAGGTTGCGGGGGTGCCGGAGCCCATCCCACAATAAACCTTTTTTTTTTAATACCACACATGAAGTTGTCAACTTTTATTTTAAATTGACTCATTCATTGATTTTCTGTACCACTTATCCTCACAAGGGTCGCGGGGGTGCCAGAGCCCATCCCACTCTAAACCTTTTTTTTTAATACCACACATGAAGCTGTCAATTTTTGTTTTAAATTGACACATTCATTCATTTTCTGTACCACTTATCCTCACATGGGTCGCGGGGGTGCCGGAGCCATCCCACAATAAACCCATTTTTTATATATCAGATAATGTAGACTAGACATGGACGTGATTAACAAAAATTATTATTGATGTTGTTCTCTAGTATTAATTGTCCAAACATGAAATTCAGGTTTTTTTTATGTTAATATGTTCAACAAAATTCTTTCCAGTGCGACAGAATAGGACATAATGAATTACAATATAGTGGCTATAGTAGTTGCTATGGTAATTCACTATAATATGTAAGAACAACAAATGACTTCTTACCCTTGCATATAAATAAAAAAAAAAACTGTGTGGGCACTTTGAACCTTTTCAAATTTCTTCAACATTGAGCGCCCTCGTGACCAGCGCGTGCAAGCCGGGTGTTGCGAGGGGGATTTGGGACCCCCCCCTCAAGTGAGTGTGAGCAGCAGGTGTGAAAGGAGCCCCGTCCTTATCGCCTCGCCTTTTCACAAGTCGTGCTACAATAACAACAGACCCTCTCTGATATTATTGGGTCAACAATGTCGCAGGAAGTCTTGAGGATTAGAGCCAAGTGGGCAAGACGAGCATGGCGTCCAACGGCTCACTGTGACCGTTACACCCCTTTTTTGTCTTGCGGCAGTGTTGGGGTTAACTCCTCCCGCGCTCTCTGTGGCCTGAGGTCAGGGGGGGGTGAGGGGGGGGGGGGCAAGCAGCTAGTCAGGCATTCTTTCTCTAGGACTGTGTTCTGCATTTGTGTGTGTATGTGTGTGTGTGCGCCATAGCTGTGGCCCACTCTGTGCTCTTTGACTCCGCTGGCCTTATAAGGCATCCGGCGCCATGGCAACGGTGGGGCTTGAATAGCAGTGTCAAATCCCTGAGCACACAGACGCACGCTTTACTTAGGGGGAGACCGAGCCGGCCGGGCAGAAGCAGAGAGGGGCCGACTAAGGCCGAGAGGAGGCTGGCTTGCTCTTGACGGAACAGTCCGCCTTCCACTAGAGCTCCGTGACCTGCTTTTTCCTGCTTGATTGACTCATTTATTCCTATCGAAGGAGGAGGAAGAGGAGGAGGAGGAGGGCTGGGGTGGGGGGGTGGGGGAGAGGACGACAGAGTGCAACAGTACACCCTGACTCCCTGGCAGGGAATGTGGAAAGGTTCTGGCCTCTGCTTGTAACCGCCTGGATGGACAGTGACTTAACAAGACAGGGAAGAAATAAGCGTCTCAGGGGAGGTCGACTTTGTTTTGGTCTTTCTCTTTATTTGTCCTGTGACATTTGAGCCTTTCCAGCAGAGTTGGAGGCACTCTGAGAAAACAGAAGTCAACTACAGACAAGAGGACTAATGAATTTAGTTGCCGCAGAAACCGCAGAGGCATTTTAGCAGGAGAAAGAGGGGGTGTGTTGTCTTTCTCAGACCGCTCTCCTTTTAATATAATGCCTGCAGCTAGTGTCGGCATTCTACGCATTTTTTCCTTCACTTTTGGGTCACGGATGCGTTGTTTGCTCCAAAGTTCAAGCTTGCCACTCATCTTCGTTGGGTTCCATCGGAGGACCTCCCGAGCCGGTACAAATTTCCAGGTGTCTTCGCCCCCTTTCTTCGTCAATGTCATCTCTGCCTCGACAAGTCAAGAGTGAGTCTGGACTCGAACTGGCCCAGATCGTCGGATAACGCGGCGACGCTACGCAGAAACTGGTTGGACGGGTTTAGAAGTGGGAGCAGAGGGCAGGGTAGTTTAACCCTGCCTGAAGGCAAACTCACTTAATTTTCCTCCCACGTGTCCTTTTGGGTGAAAGCGCTCTCACACAGAAGGCCATAGTGACTGTTTTCTTTCTTTGCCACTAGGCTGAGAGGTAGCCCAGTTTGCTCTTCTTCTTCTCCCAGGGACGGAGTCTGAATGAAAGAAAGTAAGAGGGAGGGAGAGACCAGAGTGGGAGACAAAGTATAATTTATTGTTTCCTGGGTTAAAGCAAGCTGCACCCTTTTTTTTCTTCTCCTGCCTGAACTCTGAACCACTCAGTGCTTGTGTAAAGTTTTCTCAGGAGTCATTGAGTGGAGGTCAGGGCAACCAACGGAAGGGCAAAAGAGGCAAGAACAGAGCGAGAAGCCAAATTACACGCAATCCAACGGGAAGGATCAATCCAAGCCGACAACCAGGAGGGGAAAGGTCATCACAGAGACGACTTTCCATCCCAACTCGACTCGGAACTTTGAGAGAACCCTGCATCCCTCGACTTTGAGCGTACTACTTTAAAGCCAGAGTCCGGTCAGTGTATGATCGAATATGGCCATGGTAAGCGGGGGATGGGGCAACCCCAACGGACTGGAGGAGAAGGTGTACCTACGCAGGGAAGAGGATGGCTCGCCTCACGCCGGAAGCAGCGATGTGGATGTCGCGGACGAAGACAAGGCCTGCGTCCTGGATTGCGTGGTGTGCGGGGATAAGTCTAGCGGGAAGCATTACGGCGTTTTCACCTGTGAGGGCTGCAAGAGCTTCTTTAAAAGGAGCATCCGACGCAATCTCAACTACTCCTGCAGGTAATATTGCTTTTATTTCGAGCACATTTAGCAAACGGAACTCAAATGTATATTTCTCTATTCTTCTTTTATCAAACTTGCTGTAAGTTTGTCATTTCCTCGCCACTATATGCCTTACGCACATGTCACAATCAACCTTGGCAAAAAGGAAAAACATGATCACCCGGAAGGTCAGGATTGCTTTACAAGGTCACCGTTGCCATTATTTTTGCAGCACAACTGTTACTAGCTCATTCCTTTGCATTCAGCCCGCCTGCGTAGCCTCTAAACAACATATAATGTGGTTATATATCGCTTTTTTTGCCTAATAATACACTAACCCTGAAAGGAATGTATCTTTTTAATCTGCGTGTCACATTCAGGGTTGAAAGGAATGTTGCCAGAGCTCGTCTCGCTGTAAAAGGCGACACAAGGGCGTGTAGGGCTGATGATTTACAAAGGTCACAGCCTTGGAGAGCTATTCAGTCACGCCAGCTCACACTTTTCACTCATCGTAGAGGTCCGTGAGACCGGAGGGGGGGTGCAAGAGGGAAACGTGAATGCAAAGTGATTATCGGAAAAGCAACATGTTAGGTTTTCACAACTTTACATTCTTTTTTGTCATTGCAGATCAAACCAAGAATGCCAAATTGACCAACACCATCGTAACCAGTGTCAGTACTGCCGACTAAAGAAATGTTTCCGAGTTGGCATGCGCAAAGAAGGTCAGTCAAACACAATTGCCGTCAGATTAAAACATCAGTTTTAGCGAGGCGGCCTTCGAGCAGATACAAAAAAAATACAATACAGAAAGATATTTGGAATGTGAAATTCTTTCTTTTTACTGAAAAGTGGCCCTAAAAACACGAAAAAACATGTTTAACTCAATTATCTGCTTATGGAACAGGATTGTTAGATCTAGAACAGTGTTTTCCAACCTTTTTGGAGTTGTGGTACAATTTTTGTATTTAAAAATACTCAAGGCACACCACTAGCTGAAAATTTTCTCATTTAGAATTTTAGTGCCTATATTAACATTATAAAGTCATTCTAGTCAAAGCTTTATAGCATTTTGTATGGTAAAAACGAGTTAAAAATGAGTTAAATCTCGTAATATTACGACTTGTTTACCTCCCCATATTACTTCAACCACCTAAAATTACAAGAGCCAGTTTACTTTACATAAAAAGAAGCAACAAAATGACTTTAATCTCATGATATTACAGTTATATGATTTCATATTTCAATTTTGACCTCATGATAGTTCAATTTTAACACTGATCTAGAACAAGTAAAATATATATAGTCTCAAAAAAAGCCTCTAACCACAAAGTTTTATAACCTGAAACCTGTTTTCACTACTAGAATTAAGGTATTCTAAATTTTAAAAAATAATAAACCCATTCAGCACGCATGTGATATGTTTTGGGACTTTTTAGTACACCATTCAGTTGCAGGATATATTCTAAAAACTTTTGACATTTGCCAGTGACCCAAATAATATTTATACTGTCAACGTAAGGCATGTTTTCGGCACATTGTTCAAGTACAGCAGCTGTTTACGATTGATGATAAGCAGGCAATTGAGTGCAATGAGCCCATCTGAAAAACTAGGGGAAAAGTGGCTGCTCTCACAATTACTTTCAATTCAAGTAAACAATGATTACAAAACACCAAATCCAGCCATTCTTTCCTGAGGGATTTAACAATCCTATTAGGAATGCTTTCATCAGATGAATCTTTTCTTCTCCAGCCTTTAATATTTAATTTTAAGAACTTTACTCACATTCATGTTGACGTGTTGATGTAGAGCAGGGGTTGCCAAATCCAGTCCTCCAGTCTGTTTTCCATATCTCCCTCCTCTACCACACCTGAATCAAATGATCAACTCATCAGCAAGCTGTTCAGAAAGAAGCTTGATATCGATCCTAATTATTCTATTCAGGTGTGTTGGTAGAGGGAGACATGGAAAAAAGACTGGATTGGGGCTCTCTAGGATTTGATTTGGCCACCCCTGCTGTAGAGTAGTGACCTATGGTCCCCACACCTTAATGCACAAAGAAGAGTGACATGTCACGGAGTTTATATTGGGCCAGGTCAGTAATGACTTCCTGTGGCTGTGACGCACGTTGTTGCCCTTTCCAAATTACCTGGAAGTGTGCAGCTCAACTTGGCCCAGTGAAAGAAGCATTAAATTTGATGAGATTAAGGTATATATTCTACAGCAGGGGGAAATTAAATGTGCTATATGTGGAAATGAGTTTTCGTTTAACAACATTTTTGGCAGTAGATGTGTTTTTTTAAGAAAAAACTGAAAAGGCATGGTATATGATGGTACTTTATGATTATGGTATATGATTATGTTCGAATCATAGACATTTTTCCCCAGGATCATAAATAAAAAAGTGGTGCAGTTATGAATGTCTGCATGGGAGACTTATTACATAGAATAAATAAGTATACTTTTGTTGCCATTTATCTATATTTAAAGCAGGGGTGGTGAACAAGTTAGACACAAAGAGCCAGATTTTTAAACTGTGAGAGTCAAAGCATCATTAAAAAATCTAATCTGCCATATAATTTTTCATAATATAATTATTTGTTTTTAATGGGACATAATGAATTTGAGTGTATTGTAAAATAAGAGAAACATGAAAAGAGAAAAAGAGACACAGTATACACAAAATATGATAGGAAGCAAAGAGCTGCATGTGGCTCGCGAGCCACAACAATCTTGCTATCATTTACCTTGTCTGATTGAAACCTCCTCAAAGAAACTATTCTTGAATTCATTTAAAATGAGCCCTATCATGTAAATATGTTTAAACAATCAAAATAGTTTTATGTTGGCCCTTAATCAAAGAATGTCGCTATAATTTTTCCAAATATGGATATCAAGTACGTACCAGCAACATACCTTGCATATTTACACGTATGTTTGCGACCTGTGACAGCCTCCACTCGTTCCTGTGTCCTTGCAGCTGTCCAAAGGGGTCGAATCCCACCTTCCCACTCAGGTATCAGTCCCATCTCCCAAAGGCCCGGTGGAGTGGGAAGCGTGTTGTCGGGTCACCTCGGGGCGGAATACTTCAACGGCCAGCCGGTGTCGGAGCTTATCTCTCAGCTGCTTCGGGCCGAGCCGTACCCCAACAGTCGATACGGGACACCGTACGGACAGGCGCAAATGGGGGCTACAGCTACCGGAGCCTCCGTCATGGGCATCGATAGCATCTGCGAGCTTGCCGCTCGGTTGCTCTTCAGCACCATCGAGTGGGCCAGAAACATCCCTTACTTCCCAGAGTTGCCAGTTTCGGAACAAGTCAGTCAAATTCAATTTTTCTAATAGTTGTCAAAACTGGGATGGAGTTTTTAGTACTAATAACTTTTTCCTTTGCAGGTGGCGCTGCTGAGGTTGAGCTGGAGCGAACTTTTCATTCTTAACGCGGCCCAGTCTGCTTTACCTCTGCACATGGCCCCCCTGCTGGCAGCGGCTGGCTTTCACTCGTCCCCCATGTCTGCTGAGAGGGTGGTGTCCTTCATGGACCAGGTCAGGGTGTTCCAAGACCAAGTGGACAAACTCAACAGACTGCAAGTTGACACTGCTGAATACAGCTGCCTGAAAGCCATTGCTCTATTTTCTCCAGGTATGTCCACAGGGTTGCCAGATTGAGTGAATAATAGCTGCAATTTTTTTGCATCAAGTTCTGATACATTTCAGAGGATGTTGAGATGATTGAAAATGTCTAACTTATTACTAACCGCTTATTGAAACAAGGGGAACGTGGGGGTGCTGGAGCCTATCCCAGCCAACTATGAGCACCAAGGGGGGGAGACAACAAACTATTGAAATTATACAATGAAAATAATTAATGTGTTTGCCTCTGCATAGTTGAAACCGAGTCAAAAACTGGGACTCTGGGAGAGGCTGTATGACTCAAACAGTAGTCAAAAATCAGGAAAATAAGAGGCCTATGTCAGCTGTGTTTATGTTAGAGCAATTTCCCATGCTATTAAACCATAAAAAGATTGAATTTCTTGTAAAAGACAAAACAAAACAACTAAAAGTGCGGGCCTGCACACCAATGAAACTCTGCAGATTAAAAAAAAGACCACCTTCTGCTAATTGATACCAGCAAGGGAACCTGGCTGACCGCAAAATAGGATTAAAAGTTTTTCCTCTTTTTTTGTTAATTTCTTTCATAGGAACGGCATGAAAACCCCAATCATACCAGGAAGGGGGACGGACTGTATTATGAATAATGAATGCCGATAAAAGGCAGCACTTGAATGACAGAATATTACATTTTGGTTTCATGCATGTCTTTTTCAGACGCGTGCGGTCTGACTGATCCGGCGCACGTGGAATCCCTACAGGAGAAGGCCCAGGTGGCCCTGACTGAATACGAGAGGTTGCAGTACCCCAACCAACCACAGCGCTTCGGCCGTCTGCTCTTGCGCCTGCCGGCTCTCCGCGCCGTCCCTGCCAACCTCATCTCGCAGCTCTTCTTCATGCGCCTGGTGGGCAAGACGCCTATTGAGACGCTCATCCGAGACATGCAGCTGTCGGGGAGCTCCATCAGTTGGCCCTACGCCCCCGGGCAGTAGGGTGGGACGCATTGAGATCTGCTGGAAAGATACGGAGAAAACATCCAAATGCTGAATGCTAGGTCAATTTAACTGCAGCACTTGAGTGTTGAGCCTATGATCTCATTTTGGACTACCACAAAAAAAAACTTGTGAAACAAAAGGCTTATTAAATAGCACATACTACCTCCACCAATAACTCCCTTAATGTGACACTTAAACTGTTTGTTAGTGTTTTCTCTGCTTTGAGTGCAAGCAAAACCATTGTGACACTGCATTTAATCACACAAAAATACACATCATGAGCAGTCGATATGAAAGCTTTTACCATTTGTATTAGATATCTGGAGTCATGTTCTTATATTATTTTTCTGTCGGTGGCCGTCCGATCATTCATTTTTACCTTCGTCTTGATCAGTTTTCCATATAATATTCACTACTTCATTTTAATTCAATGACTGCCAATGATGGTGATAGCCATCCAATCCATTTTAATTGGGATGACTGAAAACTGCCATTAAAAATGAATTGGACGCCAGTTGTTGTCAATGGCGGTCAATCCGTTAAGGCTCTGTCACCCTCTGAACTATAAGCATATTTTATTCGGGATTTGCTGCCCCCAGATGGCCAGATCGTTTTGCACAGACAAATATAGTGGCTTTAATGTACAGTAAGTAGTTTTCAGGTTGCATGTAGTTCATCAGAAAGAGTTGGACTTTATTACCTCATGTTTTATTCTCTTAAAAACAAAGCTTCTACAGTGAACACTTAATAAATGCACCTTGCGAACTATAAATTTAAAGGGTTCAAAGGCCACCATTGTCAGAAAGCATGAGTTGTATTCTCCCAAAGACAGACATGCAGTGATTTTTGAAAATTGATTTGTATTTGGAAATGTCATTTTGAGCCATGATGTAGTGGTTTGTTCACCTGACTTGGTGGAAGGCAGTGGGGGATCAATTCCCACTTAGTGGCGGTACGATTGTGAGTGGAAATGGTTGTCTCTCTCTGTGTGTCCTACGACTGAGTGGCGACCAGTCTCTGGTTTTGTCTGCTTGACCTGAAGTCATCTGGGATAGGCTCCAGCACCCCATACCCAGTGTTGAGAATGAATGAATGATATTCAGATGTTGCCCCAAAGTTGTGCAGTCCCTACATGAAAAAGTACGACATTTTATTGTTATTATTTTTTTGTAAAGCAAATGTACATGGCCTTAATGACAGTTGCAAATTATGGTTGGGGTCACGCAAAGCCCGCATCGGTACTACTAAAACTCTTGTTGAGAGCATGACCATATACTACTCATTTGCCAAATTTCAATGCTTTTAAAAGGAGAACTTTATATTTCTATGTTTTGTATGATCTATCAGATTTGCAGAAGATTACAACTTCAAAAACTCCAAATGACTTTGGTTGTTAAAATCCAATTATTTGGCTGCTTGGCTTAGTTGGATTCGTGTAGTATCACTTCAAAAATATACAGATGAATGTTTGACTAGCTTTGTTTGCAATACTTGAAATAAAATTATTGTATGCACACAGAGATGTCAGTTCTATGAAGAGCAATTTCAGAGATGGTTTTTTTAAAATAAAAATAAAAAATATACCTCATGGTGGATGTTTTTGGGAGGTGGGAGGTAACTGGAGCACCATGGGAAAACCCACACAAACACCAGAAGAACACTGGGGAAAAAAAGACAATGTTTCATTTCTAATCCGAATCATTTTACATTTGCAATAAGGCCATTTATTGATAATAATCTGCAGATTGATCAAACTTAAATGTTTAATCTCCTTTTCTGAATTTAGGAAAAATAACAATTTCTTTTTAGAGAATTAGAAATGTTTATTTTAGGAATGCAGTATACTTTTTTTTAGACCATCGGTTACAAAGGTTTGTAATATCTTAAAAAATTCATAAAAAAATAAATGGCTCACAAATGTATATATCATAACAATATTTTGCGATCGCACTTGTGTCAATTTAAAAATGTACAATCGATTGTAACATCCTGCAGTAAATTGATCGAGAAAACATTACCGAATATAATCGTCTTCATTGGCCTTGAATTACTTATAAAAATATTTGCATAGATGATCAGACAATGTTCTATTGACTAATTAGCATAGACTAGTGACTGCAATGGTGGTCTTAATAAACAAAAACAACACAAAGTACAAACATTAGAAATGTTCCTTTGACTCCTGCAGTGCATCAAAACATAAATCACTAAAATGTCCACTGAGATTAAACCGAACATGAGATTATTTACAGTATGAGTGATAAAAATGTCCCATTTTACGTCTCGCTGAATCTGGTAATCAGCGATGATTTAAAGTTGGATGAAATATACAAAGTGAAAAAAAACGTTATTGCCTCAATAACATCAGGTGACATTGATGCCATACTATTGTGTACTTACTTGTTCCCTCAATGTACAAATGCCTTTCATATAAAGTAAATGGCAAGGGAAGGTATAAAAAAAATCAACAATTCATTCCCTGCCTGCACGCGAGTCCTTTGAACATTGGCAGTCTCGATCCTGGTTAGCCAGTAAATGTGATCCTAGCAAAACAGAGCACGAGTGAAGCTTTTTGGAGTGTTTGCGTATCATTGAAAAGATGGCTAAGAGTTGTTCTTGTCATAATTCTTCACCATCCGTTTGATATGGAACAGTTTGTGCCTCAGCCTGCGACACTCAGTCTTCTTTGACTGGTATTCCGTCGTCTAAAAAAGTAACAGGAAAGTTTAGATGACTGAACACGCAAATGTTAATTCTAAGAAGCTTAAAATTAACATGATTTCCCCTGGCCATATTTTGGGTTATGACGTCTAGAGAGATGCTCATTTTTAATAGCTTCATGATGGTTTAGCTGGGTTATGGAACAAAATGGTGATCAAATTATTTATGTTCTGTGAATGATTATGCGTGAAGAAACCAAATTAAAAACAGTGCATGAAAAAAGTCAGTGTATAAATAAAATATTTGAATCAAATGTATTAGGATTAAACAAATGACTAAAAAAAAGACTAAAACATATCCACATTGTAAAATAATAACTAAAATAAACACTTCCTGACCCGCTTTAATGTCTTTCAGTATATTATGTTTACGTATTGAAAGACAATTAAAAACAGCACATGAAAAAAGTCAGTGTATCAATAAAACATTTGAATCTCCTGCATTAGAATTAAAACCAAAACATATAATAAAATAATAACAAAAAATTACTGACCCGTTTATAGTCTTTCAGCCGATTATATTCTTCTGCTACACCCTAGGAGGATAAAAACAAACATTTATTTTTATTGTTTTTTTTGGAATCGGATGCATACAGCTGTTATATTAAGCAGTCTATAGTAAAATGTTACAAATATTGCTAACATGTTTTTTTGTGTATTGTATGAACTAGCAATGTGTTCCTGTCTAACCTGGTATTTAATGGAGGATTCATCGAGTGTGTCCAACTGCCTGCTGAGTTTGTTGATCTGATCATTGATGTCGTCCATGTCTGCACACATTCGCTTGTACCTCTTTAGGTCGCCATCAAACTCAGATTTATAAACATGGCGTTGTTCATCAGATGCTATCTGAGGGTACATGCTGGGAGGGAAAGCAGGACATATTATTCTCATAAATATGTGCGTACTGTATTTTGTTACTGTAAACTACACTAGCCCAAAAATACACAATGTAGAGGAGAATAAGTGGCTTTTTGGAAAGGGCAAAATTTTGTTGAATCAGATAGAGAGAACAAACATTCGTTAAAAGTTTAAAAAAAAGGAAAACAACAGATGAAATAATGTTAAATATGTACTATATGTTGCACTGGACTATTATTTGCAGAACAAGGCCAAATTATGAAAAAGTGCAATTTATAGTCCAGAAAATACAGCGTGTCATTTCAACTCATCTGATTTTCTAAACTGCTTTATTATCACTAGGGTCGCGGGGGGTGCTGAAGCCTATCCCAGTTGACTTCAGGCCAGCTGTGGGGGACACCCTGAATTGGTGGCCAGCCAATCGCAGGCCACAAGGACACGGACAACCATGCACACTCACATCCACACCCAGGGGCAATTTAGAGTGTCCAGTCAGCCTATAATGCATGTTTTAGTAATGTGGGAGAAAACCGGAGTACCCAGAGGAAACCCACGCAGGCCAGGGGAGACCATGCAAACTGCACAGAGGTTAACGTGACCTGCATTTGAACCCAGGACCCCAGAGCCGTGAGACCGAAACGCTAACCACTTTCCCCACCGGGCCACCCTATATCATTTTTGCAAAGATAAAAAAAAAGTTTGCGTCACAAGATTAACTACTAATACTCCAAACAAAATGAAAAACATATAGCAGCATCTTTTAAGTGAAAAAGTCATCTGCTGCGTGGCCATCTGCTCCACCTCAAATAAATATTTTGTCTGGAGTCAGCTGTAAACAGAGGTTCCTTCTCTAATCCCACATTCATCTATTCAAATCAGAGAATTAAGGTCTGGTCCTGCGAGAACAGCAAAATCTGTAATCTACGTGATGTGCTCTTGGCAAAAGGTCATCTGCACCTCTCTAATCCTCCCTGCGTGACGGGTGGTGTGGTGGGTTTACATCTCACCTCTCCCACTCTTCCATGTCGAGCTCGTTGCCCGTCTCGCCTCCTGTGGTGTACTCAGTCTCATACTGAGACTCGTCCATGTCTGGATTTCGTCTTCGTCGTTTGCCCCTGTTGGCGGAGGGTTTGCGGAGCGCGCTGGTTTCTTCGGAAGGGCTGGAGCTGTTCCTCCCTTGGTGAGAGAGAGCTTCTGATGGTCGAGAGGGAGTCCGGTCTGAGTATCTATTGTATAACCCCCCAAAAAGTAGAAGAAAAATTAAATGGGAGAATTATTGATTAGGCCAGAAAATGGCAAATTACAGACAAATAATGTTACAGTAATCTTGAATGATTACTTGCTACAAAATGACTTGATCCATAAGTACCGTATTTTCACGACTATAAGGCGCACTTAAGTCCTAAATTTTCTCCAAAATAGACAGTGCGCCTTATAATCCAGTGCGCCTTATATGTGGAAAAAACTGAAAACCAAAAACGAAAAACCACCACTGTCGGATATTAAAAAAACACAAACGCCTGAACTGAAACAATACTGTTAAATATGCAGATGCCATATTACTTTACAACATATTCCATCATATAGCTCCTCCCCCACTGCAAGATTTTATACAAAAAAAATCTGAAACATCAACAATGGATGGCTCTAGAGGTGACTGTGTAGTGAGTGCTTCATACCTGGAAGTCAATAGCAATTACCGTATTTTCACGACTATAAGGCTCCCTTAAAAGTCTTAAATTTTCTCCAAAATAGACAGTGCACCTTATATATGGAAAAAAATGTCAGTCATTGAAGGTGCGCCTTATAATGCGGTGCACCTTATAGTCGTGAAAATACGGTACACTTTTAGTTGTCATGAATTAAGAGATGTTATAATAGGAAGGAATTGAATAAGCTAATAAAGTTTACATTTAGGTTTATGGCTCATTCAAACAGGTCAGCTTTTTTGCCCTGTGGGGTTTGTCCGTGAAGGGAAGTAGTAGCCGTTATTTTAATAACATAAACAGGAAATATGTCCAATTTTGTGGGCTTGCAAGAGATTTGTAAAAGAATCCAAAGTCAAAAGTAGAATTATATCAATAACCCCAAGTTTCTTTCATGTGAAGAAATCGCCAACTGTTTTCACAATTTTGCAATTATATGCTTTTTTTGTCAAACCCTTTGTCAGCATTGAGACCAAAAAACACAACGCCTAACCTGAAATGCAAACTAGAAGAAAAATCAACACGGGGGAAACAAGGAAAAAGATAATCCTTCATTGGCTCAAAGGTCAGAGGCACGGCTCATTCTGCGGGTAGGGCAATATGTTTTGCTCTAACAGAGTAGGTCTAGTCACATGTCTAAAGGAGCAATGTTAAGCAATACACCCACTCATTGTTGTCGTAGTGGTCCCCATCTGCAGAATGGCGCTCCCCCTGGGTTGGCGGAAAGGATATGACACTGTTTGCCGAGGCGTTGAGCAGGCCTCCTCCTTTCTCGGACACCAGTAGGGTAGGAGCGTCCTGAATGCTACGGTTTTCCTCCACATTGTTCACCTACAAAGAAAGAGGTAAAAAAAAGGTCCAACAAAATAAACAACACAGTCCTAAACATGGTACACCCAATTCCCTTTCAACTGACATCCTCCCTAAAAAATGTATTCATCACATTGCGGTACTTTACTTACTACTTGCTAACAACACTATGCTTTATTTTTGGACTGTGTACTGCAAGCGCCAATTTTGTATTTGTTTCTTATATAGAACAAAATACTCATCGAGCCCAAGAAATCCAAGTAGAATAATTAATGTTCCATGTTTAAAAGAGCAAATCAGTCATTTAAGAGAA
Organism: Stigmatopora nigra; assembly: GCF_051989575.1. NCBI lineage: Eukaryota > Metazoa > Chordata > Actinopteri > Syngnathiformes > Syngnathidae > Stigmatopora > Stigmatopora nigra. Next base: position 11,498,667 of record NC_135512.1, read on the forward strand.
GTCAACCAACGTTCACTCATTCAAATTTACCCTTACGCCAAAGCAGAAGCAGGTATCTGTACCAACACAACAAAAAAATTAAATTAAATTGATCGCAGTGTGTGTAGTAGTGAGGTTCAGCTGTATTAGAATTGTATTTGAAGGGTGCAGCTCATGCAAAAATCCCAAAAATGCCCTCCGACTGAGCACAACTAAACAAGAGCTTCCACGGCCGTAATTCTGAAAATATGATAGTTCAAACAAAATAAGGTGTAAACGTCACTTATTTGAACCAAAGCACATAAAGGAAAAATTCAAAAATAAAATTTTACATGGAAAAAATACAGAGGGAAGGTGCTAACGTTAGTGATGACGGGAAAAAGTGGAATATATATATGTATATATATATTTTTTTAAATGTAAATAACTGGATAGTATTTCCAACCCTACTCTGGGCAATAAACAGGAGAGACTCTGAATTAGTTGTGTGAAAAATCAGATGGAAAAAAATTGAATAAATAAAAATATAAAAAAATAAATACAAATAAAAAACATGGTACAATTGGCCTAAACGATATGACAAAAATAGATTTTTTTGTCGATACCTATAATTATTATGATGACTAACATATTTGAAACTTAAATACTTAGATACATAAATTACCTTCCTTATGCAATTATGAAAGTAATTATGTTACCTTAATTTAAAAGAAAATATAAAATATTATCATTTTAAAAATTAGTTTTGTTGTGAAATAAAGTAATTGTCTGTGTCTACTGAACATTGGTCCGGAAATAGCGTTCACATCGCAGCAGCACCCCTGTTGTTTGTGATTGTCCGGGTGCTGTCATTGCAGTTTTTACATTTATTGAAAGTTTTAAATATAATTGTTGAGGAAAAAAAAATTGCTTGACAATAACTATCGTTTTATCACCCAGGTCAAGGACAAATAGTATTGCGTTATACTTGTTGTGACAGTTTATATCGAAATTTACTGTTAATATTACCCAGCTCTGTTATATCAGACATATTTCCTCAATATGCAAATATACAACCCAGTCCCATTTTTAGCATGCAATACTTTTGTCTTAGTAGCACACTGACACCACTAATGACCTCATAAATTAAACACAATGGAGCCCAAGCTGAGCAGAATGAGACCAGTGTGTGAGGTCATTGTCAGTCACTTGGTCCAATGTCAAATCATGTCCAATGACTCATAGTGTGACACTGCATTGCACGTGGTGCAATAACTATGAAAAAAAGATATAGCGGCATAAAAATAAATACTTTTTAGTACCACACCTTTGTGCTTTGTAAATATTTGGCAATCATTGCCGAGGTAATAATATTGTTTCAACATTTAAGGCCAGGCCATAGGAATGTCTAAGCAGGGGAAAGTTGGATTTTGCTTGCTTTGAACTTTTATGTATTAGTAATTGTTCATTTTCCATCTTTTAGGTACAATATGAATCTGTAAAACACGTGGATATTAAAAGTTAAATATATGCGGTAAATATGGAAAATGTATAAGGAAAATGTCAAGTTAAAAAAAAAAAAGAGTAGTTATCGAAACTGTATTATTTTATCACCTTACATTTAAAAAAATGTGTTCCAAAAATAAAAACATCTGCGTTGGTGTAGTATTATCTGATTGTTTTTCTTTTCCCCCGCTTTTTTTCTTTACAATCTGAAAGAAGAACGTGATAATGATTTTATTTAATTCAAAATCATTATGAGTTTTTTTCCTTCATTTCACCTACCCCTACATGTACTCATTATATTTTTTATTGATTCAGATTTGTCAGGCTTGTACAGTGTTTTCCTTTGCGCAATCCAACAAATGATTAGTTTTTACTTTGAGTCAACAGCACCTTTAAACTTGCATGAAATTATCCAAAAAGACCGTTACCGTTGGCTTTCATTGTATCTAAAGCTAGGAAACGCATTACCTAAATAGAAGCCGAAAAAGTAAATCATCAATCCTCATTTAAGGTGCGAGCCTCATTTGAGTGATGTTTACGTTTATGAAACCCCGTAGAAACCACCTGCTTGCCTACTACTATGCACGTATGTTCTAGGGTAGTTAATGATCAGTCTGAGTGAAACCGAGTAGTAGACCATGAGCAAACATCCACTAGGCGCAATCAACCATGAGATTCCGGGCAAACATTGTAACACTGGCACAACAATCTGCATTTGAAAAGAAAAAGGTTATGAAAGCATGTAGCAAATGAAGGCTGCTACAATTAGAAATAATGACAACTTTGAACAAATGAATAAAATAAGGCGCTTGCTCCTGTGTCACATACAACAAAAGAACCATTTTTTGTTCTCATTGGGAAGCAAAAATAATTCAATTGTTGTGACCTCATCTACTAGTCAGAATAAAACAAGCAATGAAAGATTTCATCAAGGCTGGATGGATTAAGAAACTAACCCAATCCCTTTGCTAAAAAAGTTAAGAACTCTGCGTCATTTGTGATTTCTATTCATCAGTGCAACATTATGCAACAGTGGGTGCCAGGCTCTTACCCACTCCTCCACATCTCTGCCTTCTGATGCCTTCCCTCCAACCAGTGGCTGATCCCAGAAAATATTAGGTTTGCCATAGCGCCAGATCTTGCCCCTGGTTTTGTGTGCGAAGAAAGTCGCGACAGCCAAGGCGATGACAATCAGGAATCCACACCCCATCGCGATTCCCTATAAAAGCCAAGGACACGAGAGTCAAAGATAAGAAACCACAAAGACAGTTTGTTCTGGTATAAGAACACAAATAAATACAAAGTATCAGATTGCGCAAAATGTTTTGCGACCTGAAAACAAAACAAAAAAACACCACAAACCTCTTGAGGGTCAACAAAGCAGTAATGGTAGAGGTACTGGTTGTATATGGGGAAGCCCCCAACCCCTCCCATTTGGGAATAGCTTGTCTGATAGAGGCTTTGGCACATCATGAGCATGGGGTTGTACATGACATTGGCCGTTCCCTGGGCCATTGGATTCACTCCAACTATATACAATATATTGATGATGCCCTGTAACACACAAAATTGTTGTTTACTGTATGATTAACACTCATGGATTGATCTCAAACAACACCACATGAAACTTTCAATTGCTTTCTAGCATTTTTATATTATAATATAAACAAGAACAAGAAAACTAGGACATACTGAACACTTTAGTGGAACTATAAGAATAGTAAAACTCTTAATACTATACAAAACTTGGTTGGTTGAACAAGGCCATGCCAAGTCTTTTTTTTTTAAACCTTCCATACGGTTTTAGTGCAGAACTGAACTTGTCATGATCAAAAAAAATTAATGAAAAGCACCATATGACCCATTAAAGAAGTAACCATGCTTGTGTAGTAAAATTGTTTGTTTTGACATAATTTTCCTTGGTGTATTATTTTTCGAATGAAAAAACAAACAGCATTTCATGACAGCTCACATGATTTTCCACGGCCCGTGAAAGCAACTCATGGGAATCAACTTGATATTTCTTGCTAAAATACCATAATCATCCCTACTAAAACATTACGAGTGTCTGACTCTTACCTGCAGAACGGCCATGATGATACTTGCGATAAGGAGGGCCAGAAAGTACTTTCTGCTGCGGACGGCGGGCGTCTTTGAGAAACTGGCAATGAAGAAAGCCAGTGCCCCAACAAAGTTAATAGCAACCATAGCAATCATAGCTGTTTTGGCCGAGGAAGGGGAAACGTAGGAGCCCTGGTAGCCTCCGTAACCGCCATAGCCGCTGTATCCCGAACCATAGCTGCCTGAGCCATATCCGCCACCGTAGCCAGATCCGTAACCATAACCCAATCCCATTCCATTGGCATACTGCATGTCCCACATGAGAGTGGAGGCAACGCAAGCAAATATGACCACACACAGAAGGATGACAACGCCCATCATGGCCTTCACAATCCCCGGAGGCGACGACCATTTGTAGAAGAGCTGCGGTTTGTCCTCGATGTAGTATGATCCTGGTGGAGGTGGGTAAGCGTTGTAATCACTGAGAGGAGCACTGAAGCTGCCTGGTGCTCCATAACCATTATTGGACGGCGGTGTGTACACAGGTGGGCTATCGTAAGGCTGTTTTTCAAACATCTCTGTAAGTGAGAAGAAACAGACCAAAGATGAAATACAAGAACTGAGAGACACCTTAAATGTGCCTGTGAGTTTCAGAAAGCAAATATGAGTGATATATTCCAGTTCAGGCTTGATATGGGAAAGAAGGGCGTGACTGTCCTTCGTTGTGAGGCTTAGTAACTCAACGGCGTAAATAATTGACCCTTTGCGAGGGCTGATTACTTGGTGGAATCTGTTAACAAAGTGTGATTGCTCAGCATACCCAGATAATGGAATGATGAAACAGAATTATTAAAACTACACGTCAGCCTCTTCATTGTAACACACAACACAAAAGTGGGATTATGTCAACAGAAACTCGGGATGGATGCATCATGCAGGTGTAATTTACAGCACATTCTAAAGTTTCAAATATTGTTGTTAAGATACTAAGAATTTTGAACACAATATTGATTTTCAAAAAGTGCTCATACCATAGTTAATGCTACATGAATTGGGAAGCTTTGATAATTTTTAAAGGGTTTGGTTGTTGTTGTTTTTTAGGACCGTAGAAAGGATTACAGAATTTATACATAAAATACTACTTTACTTAGTTACAATCGAAGTTACGAAACAATCTGAAACCCATTAATTTTGTAAGTAGAGGTACCACTGTAAATGCAAACAAATGAGGGCACAAAGACCTATATATGCTGTAATCAGTATATATCTGTGTTTTATTGGGGTCAGGACGTTCTTTTATGACCTCGTAATGAACTAGCTCACACCTGTTTTTGAATTATCAGGAGAAAAAAAAGAACTATGAGTGGAATGATCTCAGCTTTGAAAGCTTTTCACTGAGCAAAATCCAAACCAGCGCGGTGATGTCTGTACCAGGGCAGACAGGGAGCTGGGCCAAACAATACTTTCATTTTTTGAGTCTTCCCAGGCAGTCAGAGCCTTTCTCCTGCCCACGCAAAGTCCAGGCCTTGAAGCGTTCTAATTTTCCGCCTTCACTACATTTTTTTCTTCAAAAAAAAAGAAAAAAATCTTACAATGGGGTAAGACCCAACTCAACAATAGCCATTCTTTTACAGCAACAACTGTGCAGTCAAAAAGAGAATGTTTGTGCTTTTGCCAAACGTAATCTCAGCCAATTTAGACTTTAGTCCCAGAGGAAAAACTTGCAGTATTGGAGTAGAAAATCTAAAGTAGCGTGCCTTTGTTGACCACTATAAACACGCAAACCCATTCTTTAGCCGAGACATACTGTAGATGTGCTCTATACCTCCATAACTCTTTACTGTCTATGGGACAGTGCATGTCTCGCCTCATAGCCTTCGTCCCAGACACCCTACTATCGCGCGTCAATGTTCTTACAACCTCCTGCATTCCCCCTGTCCTTAATGCCTCCCTTTGTTTAGGGAGCTGGAGGGGGAAAAGTTACGGCTTCTCCTCACAGGAAGAGTGTTGTCATGGAGTCGGGGGCTTGGAAAAAAAGAAAATTGAGGCACTGTCCTGGGAGTAAGAAACAACAGTACCTCTCTCTGTTTGTCTTTATGAAAAGAGACAAGAAGCCAATGCAGGTGAGGTAACCTATGGTACAGTGTTCTTTGGCATTTGGAACACAATTGAGTAGTACATGGTCCTCCCTTCATTTATTTTTTGCTCTTCAATAAATGCATTTTGCAGGATAGTATTCAGCAACAGAGGTCCAGTCCATCTCAACTGAAGAATGGTGTATTTATAAAGTTTATCTCTAAACTCCTCAGCTTCCTCTAGTGGACACGGATTTGTGTTTTACTTAAAAGATGTTTAAGGGGGATGTTTCAGTTGTTCAGTCTGCTTGAACAGATAGATGGATGCACAAACCCCCAGAATGCAGATATGAAACGGATACCTGCATTCCATAAACATTAATTCTTAGGTATTTCTCTGCAATGTGAGTCATCCCAACGATAACATCGTCCTGAGCTCCAGTAGCATTTGGGTTACATGGTCAGGTCTACAAAGCCACTTGGTTCAGCCTGGGTGACACTACAAAAGCAAGACTATCATTTGGGGCCACTTGTGGAATTTCACTCATATGGTCGGTCACATGTCTCCAGTTTGTCAAAAGCAGTTAGGCCCATGCCTCTTGTGGACTGGGAAACACTGGATTAACAACAGGACTCACCTGAAACGTCCAACCGAAGGACAGAACAATCAAAAGCCATCGGGTGCCACATATGTACACACTCATCCATTCATTTTCTGAACCATTTATCCTCAGAAGGGTTGCAAAGGGCGCTGAAGCCTTTCTAAGCTAACCAGAGGCACCAGGCAGGGGCCACCCTGAATTGGTAGCCAGCCAATCGCAGGGCACATAGAGACAGACAACAATTCACGCTCAAACTCATATCTAGGGGCAATTCAGAGTGTTCAGCCAGCCGACCCTGGACGTTTTTGGGATGTGGAAGTACCCAGACAAAACCCACACAAGCCCAGAGAGAACATGCAAACTCCACGCAGTGAGAAGCCACCTGGGATCGAACCCTCAACCCCAGAACTATGAAGGTGAAATGCAAACCCCTCTTTCGCTGAGTGAGAATCAATCCCACGCTTCCCACATCAAAGTCAGGCAAATGTACCATCAGCAAATTACAATTTATTATTATTTATTTATTATTTTCAATTATTTTGAAAAGGCTAAAAAAAACGACTCAAATCAATAACGTTCAATAGATTAGTAAACTAAAATAAGAGCTTACTTTTCAGCCATGTCACCCAGTTCTGATACAATACATAAACTAAATATTATGATCTTGTATACATATTTGCCTATCACTTGTATTTTAAGTTAAAAGTTATAACTTGTCATCCGTCCTATGAATCGCGAAGGAAGGAACTGAGGGAAAAAATGGGAAAAGGCTTCAACAGGTGTTTCATCACATATAATGTATCAATAGACTCCAGCATTTCATTTCTGTTGACCAATACTGTGGTTAATAATTCATTCCTAGGGTTTTGAAAATTGCACGGACTTCCTGTTCATCACTGAAGTAGTATCAGAAAATGTATTTTATGAGGATTAGACTGTGCCTGGGAAATAAATATAGGTCAAGTGCACCTTGGGCGTTATTAGCCACACTGTGATATACTGTTATTCTGCAAAATAAATAATGAATACAATATCATTAGAACACAATCAGACGCGTCACTTAATTTTATTTCGAGAAAACGATGAGTCCTTTGCGTGTTTTCATAAAAGGAGTAGAATTGTAAGAAATAATAAACGAGCAACCATCAAGTTTCAGGATTGTTGCGCTGAATTACCAGCGTTATGTTTTAGCTGCAGGTATATTTTTGAGTGAATGTTAAATAACTGTAATAATAACTAAGAGCCACTCGGTTGGTTACGAATTAAAATGCAAATTGATGTACATAGCCATTTTAACGCTTCAGTCGATAGGAATTAAACATTGAAATCAGAGTTCATGGCAAAAGGACAATCATCAATTCAATTGTAAACTTAATAGCTGAAGAAAGTCACTTTTAAAAAGTTGCATGATGTCATAAAATGGATAATGAAAGTGCCGTTTTGCATCTTTGCATGGTTTTGTATATTTACCTGAAGACTGTTGGAAGGCAAAGTAGTCGTCGTTGTTTCCAGCTCCTCCAACTTGAAGTAGTGGCTTTAAAAAAATCAGACACTCATGTTCAGTTATTATAGGAAAAGACTTTTGAATTTAAAGCCGTTAAAATAATAATTAAATAAAAAGATTAGAAACGTTATTTCTTTTGTGGTGCTGGAATGCGTCTAACTCAGCAGGCTGGAGCCAAATGCCACTTGAAGGTACAGCAAGTGCGCGGTGATGAGGTCGGACCGCACAACACCCACAACATGGCATGTGTTCTAGCGCCCGAGTTCAGCCTTGGTGCAATAATCGTTGACACTGAAGGAACTTCCCTGAATTGATCAGCCACAGTTGACAGTGGTATGATTGACACTATGTTGACATAAAATCTATAATAATAATAATAATAATAATCCAAAATAAAATTTTACCCCCAAAGCAAATGATACATTGAAAAGACCCATTATTAAGATTGCTTCAACAAAAATAGAAAACCAGTGTAGTAATTCCTTCAATGTTTTTTTTTCACTTCTGCATATGTACAGAAAATTAATGATAATATTGTATATTTGATGTAAATTTCCTGTGTTTTCCTATGAATTTCAGAGGATACAAAGCCAGAAAAACTAAAATTTGAGTCACTTACCACAATTGTTTATTTTTATTCCCATTGTTCTCTGTGCAGATTTCTGTAATTTAAGGGAATATCATATAATTTAATCCTTGAATGGATGTCACATCTCTCTAAAACTGTTCAATCATATAATTTCACTAAGCCACCTGAGAAAAAAGACTGACAACATAAAGTTACTAAAACAAACAAAAAACACCTGTACTGCATTACCACAAGGTTGTGTTAAGTATTACAACATTAATAGTTAAAGTTGTATTAGTGTTGGATTAGCGTTAAATTTTAATTTAATTAAAAAAAGAGAATTGATATCTAACAATTATGTTGGAGTTTGATCTAATTATACATTTAAAATGGAATATATATTTAAAAAACAAGAACAACAAAAAAGCAAGGTGAATTGTGCACAAATATCATTTAGTATGAGAACACATCCCAAAAGATGTCAAGCAAACAATGAATGCATTGAGCATCTATTGGATATTTCTTTCTCTCTTGCAATCTCAAAATAACATTTCAGGAATTACGCCAATAATCCATCATTGGTTTTTCCTCGTCCTGAGTGGCCAGATGAGAATTGTTATTAGGCCAAATGTTGCCGCCAACGCCACGCCGCCAGTTACGGTTGCCATGACGTCACGATAAAACCAAATACACGCTGGGCAGCATGCCTCGGTGCTGTGGAGGGGGGGGGGGGGGGGGAGATAAAATAGACATTAAGGGTGTTATGCATCTGTAAGGAAGCTAGCATTATCATTATGATTAGTGAATACCCTATAAAGCCAGATATTTAGGCATTTTTTATCCACCACTGGTTAGGATTGTATAACAAATTTAAAAGGAAAAAAACTCTAATAAACTGTAAAATGTTAAGCATAAAAAGAAGGTAAAATAGAGAAGTGGTAAAAAATAACTACTTTGGGGTGTTTTATGCACAATATTGTTGTGTACACTTTAGCCAGACGGGAGCAGTAGTGTAACACAAGTGGATCAATTGGATGAGTCAGAAAAAACATAAAAAATTCTAATAAAATCTGAAAAATGCGTTTAGGAACAACACAATAGCTATTAATTTTAGCCTAATGCCATCAGCTGTCGTCACACGTCAGCCCTTTTAATGTAAATGAAACGGTTTTAAGACTCGTCGATTTTATGTTATTCTTAAGAGAAATACTTTTGGAAAACAGAAAAAAATGTCACGTACTGTACACTGAAGCTTTTGAGCCAACATTTGTTCTGTTCATTACAAAGTATAACATTTACAAAGCTGAGTCACTACAGCAACATTTAGATAATAGATATTAAGTCAAAGTTGCTGTAACTATCTACTGTATCATTACACAGTAATACTGCATATCTAGAGGATGAATGAAATTGGAAACGAATGTACTATAGGATTACTATTGATGGGAACTCAAAAACACAATTTGTGAAATCTACATTATTCACGGAAACCATTAAATGTAAATAAGGCACATTCTTTCTTTCTGTAAATTTCTACATCACTCATTTTTTTGCATGTCTGAAATTAAACAATTCAAAGGATGTATGAATTTTCTGAAAACCCTTTGCCTTTTGATTTTTAATAACGTGATTGGAGGAGAGATGCTTACCTGCACGGTCTGATGCTCTGGATGATGACGACCCCAACACCATTGGCCACCTTGTCCGTGAGGCTCATTGAGCCATAAACAAAAGCTCCACTTTTCTGTCAAACAAGACACACACATACTAAATATGGGGCAAATAGTCTCCTCTTTTCAGGTCTTTTAATCACTGTAGAAATTTGGCAGACATGGCAAAGTTAATCAGAGCAGACATGTCAGAGACTGATTGTTATATATAAAAAGCAACCATGAAATTGACAAATTACCCAGAGAAAATCAACCCAAGCATGAGGAGAATGTGCAAATTCCACAAATGTATACTGGAACTCCAATTCCAAGCAGATGTTTTTTTTTTACTATGTAGGGTAATCAGTACACATTTAGATAAATTGTAAATAAAATACTACTCTAGATGTGGTCTCAAATAAAGCTGTAAAAGCATTAATGTTTGGCGTTGGCGCCACCCAATGGTGTAGTGGTTCATCCACCTGACTTCGGTGCAGTCAGCATTGCATTGAATCGAAGGATAATGTGTGCTTAACCACCTCACAGTTCTGGGGTTCTGGGTTCAAATCCAGGTCGGTCCTGCTGTGTGGAGTTTGCATGTTTTCTCTCCAGGCTTGCATGGGTTTCCTCCAGGTACTCTGGTTTCCTCCCACATTGCAAAAACATGCATAGTAGGCATGTTGGACACTAAATTGTCCCCAGGTATGAGCGCTGGTGTAAATGATTGCCCATCTCCTCGTGGCCTGCAATCGGATGACCAGCCGCCTCTGACTTGAAGTCAGCGGGGATAGGCTTCAGAACCCCCCACGGCCCTTGTGAGGATAAGGGGTTCAGAAAATGAATAAATGAAGGACAACTATGAGCCTTGATAACTGCTAATTTCTGTTCTGGTGAAAAAGGTCAAATTCCTAATTTGGGTCTAACGCTGTCAATGTTCATTAATCGACTCTATCAATGGGGTAACGTCCGATGCATGACTCAGCAGGACAAATTCTCCTTATCTTTAAGCTCAAGCTGACTGTTATGTCAGGGTGCTGGGTGTGCCCTCCCCGAAACTTACGGTCTGCTCCCCGATGAGTTTGGCGGTCATGGAGAGAGACATAACCAGGATGATAGCTGAGCCAGCTCCCAGTAAGACGGCTGCACCGTAGATACTTTCTCCTCCCATCTTCTTGTCAAAAATGACCCAGAGGGAAAAGCCAATGACCAAAAGCAGGCCGAAAAAATACATCACCTGAAAAAGTACAGTGTCTCTCAGTAAAGCCTTGCACTGATCACCACCATATACTGTATTTATTGGATTTTTACCCCCCTTATTTGCATCAAAATATAAAATCTAATTATTCTCCATGAGGTCAGTTATAAAAAACAACAGATTGTTGTATAGCAAACAGACATTGTATGGAAACATTCAGTATAATAGTTTTTTGTTTGTTTTGTTTTTACTCACACTGATGCCTACAAGTTTGCTGATGGGCTTCATGGTCAGTGAGCTAACGAATCCGCTGACATACATGACCAATGGAATTACGGCAATGTAGTTCTGTCATACAAGGGAAAACGTTAGAGTGCAAACAACATACGTCTTAACCCGATGCGGTGCAATCTATTACCTTTGGTAGCAAAAGTGAGTTGGTGAGGTAAACAGAGATGTATGACTGGGACAGGTTGACTATCAGTCTTGTGCACATGTAGACAAAGGCCAGCTTGATGAATAAAAAGGAACATCTGAAAATCGTTTTTCGTGAAATGGATTTCCTTTCAAATATTTCCAACACTTGCAACTTCAGCTTTTGCCTGCGCCCCACCCGGATGAGGCAGTAGCACTAAAAGCACCAGAGTGTGCTGATAAAAATCATTTAATAGGATCATTTGACCTTGTGACAGCGGCACGGCCGGGGATTTAGGACCCCCAGGAAACAAATCACTTTGGATCCCTACACGTCATTGCTGCATATTGAAAAGATTTTTTTCTAGGTCAGTGATTCTTAACAAAGGTGCCATGTCACACTCAAGTGCCATTACAGATCACCAAGGGGGAGATGATCCAGTTTCACTTTATATCATTATATATACACAATGGCATACTATACATAGAGTAGGTTATCAATCAATACAAGCATGTATTTATTCCAACAACAGTGACGGACCAAAAAAACATTATGAGCGCTCACTGCTGTCAATGTTTTGGATTTTATGATTACTTTATCCAGATGTCATTTAGTTGTGAATTTTTTTTATGTTCTAATAGTCGTGAAATGTATTGTATTTTTTGGCCAACTGTTTTAAGAGTTGCTCACATTAAGAGGAAAAACATACAGCTCCGGATCCAGTTAATAAAACCGGAAATCACGTTACATACGCAAAAACATCGCACTGCAAAGATGGGTAAAATGAATTGTTAATTGTAATGGGGATAAATAGTGAATTGGCAGTCACCTGATAGAAAGAAGGCTCTTTTAGCCAGTCCTTCCACTGCAAAACTCGAGCAGGTGTTCCTTCCTCATCAGGGGAATCTGGGAGAAGCTGTTCTTCTCCCGATGGCTCCTTTGTGCCGATGTGAAAGATCAGCGAGAACACTGCTCCGACGCCTAGAACAATGAGTGCCAGCATCTGTTGCATAAGGAACAGCTCAAGTAAACATTCTCACCAAGGTAGTGTGTTTGTATTAGAAAATATCTATGGGCCAATTTCCAAATTCTGATATGACTGTCATATTTACATTACACATCCGATCACTCACTTGGCACACAGAATTGATAGCCACGGGGATAGATGAAAGATTTAAATGTCAAGTTTGACTAATGACAAATTAAATTTAAGTGAAAAAAAACAGATGGGATTTAACAGCACACTGTAGTTCAACTATATTGATATTAGGATTATATAGGTTTTCTCAGAAAATAAAACAACAGCAAGGAGATGGTCATTTTTTTCCAATCAAATTTAAACTGCTTATCCATTGAAATGCTCTGAATAGCTCAGAAATATTTAGAGATAATCACCATTATTTCTAAGGGAACAATATTTTATCTCTTTTGCAGTCAAATAAATCAAGATAATTACCCGAAAAAGAGGAACATCTGCCTGGCCCAAGTTGTCTGTCATGTCTTCTTGTGCAAAGAAATGAAAGAGCAGCCATGCTACCGCGTACACTGTGATGTTTGCCACCACTGTGAATGCATACCTGCCAGAGAATGCACTCAAGTCAGATTCAAAGCAAATATAGATATCTGAACCAACGTGTTAAATCACAATGAACAATATTATCAAAAGCCAAATGGAGAGATGAATTTATCACATGTCAAAAAAAAAGCTGCAGTGAATTTAGGTAAACAGCATGACTAAAAGTCACTGGATTATTTTTCATCACATGTTGATGACACTTACACAAATGACCAAAGTCGACGAAAAAGAGAAACTAAGAAATGGGAAACAATGTGTGGTGAGCGATTACTCATTGGAAGCAGATATCAGGTTAGCATGCAATACATTTGTAAACATTGGCAGAAAATGAAAAAAAATCTTAAAATATTCATTTGTGAGATTTTTAGCTAATTTGGCTACATAATCTGAAAGAACAAGCATGCTTATTTTAAAATCCCATTCAAATAAGTAAAAAGCTTATTTAAAGCAAGCATTCACAACCGCCAAAGTTCCACCAAAATACTTTTTGGTGCTCAAACAACAACACAATGCAGTTGGTTCATTCATGCAAACTTTTCATCATCAGTATTGCACTTAGTATAGTTGACATTTTACACATTACACACTTCATATGAATTGTGCCCATGGATCGGAGGAAAAGAACCAAATACACAGACTGGTGTTATAGAGAAAAAATAAAAATAAAAAAAAAATAAAAAAGTGGGGCAAAAATGTGTTTCAACTAAATTCTTGCTCTCCTTTTTAAATGATCGCATATGTGGTGGTAATACCAGAAAGGCACGCATCATCAGCTTACCTGTACGCAGTGAGCTCTACCTTGGCATTTTCAGTAGATACCAGCTCTGGAATGAGGGAGAGATGTGAGATCTGAGTGGCAGCCCAGCCAAACTGGAAGATGATGATGAAGGGGGAAAAGTAGACGATCTTTGCCCATTGGGGGGTGTTTTCCGAGCAGGCCAGACAGGGGTTGAAAATAAAGGGGAAAGAAATAATCACACAGATGGTTCCTGGAAGGGAGAAAAGAAGAATTGGTGTTGCTAGTTTCAGCTGTTACGATGCTGAATTCTATACATATTTGGGGGGGGGGGGGGGTGAAATGCTGTTTCAGCAATTTACTTCATTAATAAAGGATTATATTTAGGATATCATGGGTTCCACAAAGATTAGTCATTTGACCATTATGCTTTACTTAAAGACAGTTTTCCAGGAAACCCTTTCTGAGATTGTCATAACTCATGCAATAAAGAAAATAATTCAACATGTTGACTTCAATCTTGGAAGTGTCAATTTAATGAGCAAGAAAAAAAATGTTTGGACGACTTACCCAACAAATGCCAACCTTTCCTCTTCCCGTGCGTTCTGTCAGCTTCGTACCCAATGAGAGGCGTGCAAACACCGTCTGCTACTTGTCCGATGAGTAGCAAAACACCTGCTAATGTGCTTTGGAGCCCCAGGACTGAATGCAGGTAAACCAACAGGTAGGTGAACCACATCGAGGCGCATAAATCATTAAGAAAATGCCCGACTGCGTAGCACAATCGCCGGCATACTGACAAGGTCCTCTCCCCTCCAATGGGAACATACGGCTCCATAATGACTAAATTGTCCGATTTAGAGTCTTGTCCTTGTCTTATTTATACATCCACGATATACTTCCAACTCAGCACGCCCAAATCTGATGCATTAGGCATATGATTAATTCCGAATTAAGGATTATGACACAAAAGGGTCTCAAACCGTGAAGGTACACCAGTGTACCTTTGGATGAAATATAAGAGTAAATGAAATTTCTCTGGTGTTCCTTTACTATAAACGGAGGCGTTTTTGAGTCAATGTTACGATGTAATCCTCCTCGATATTGAAATGAACAACGCAAAAGTTTGCTTTTAAATGCCCGCAGAGTAATGCAGATGTACGACCACTCCAACGATAAGGAGTGCCTTTCAACCGTGATCCAAAACCCCCAAAAAACGACTTCCTTTCTCCCCACAAAGCGCGGAAGACAATTGCGCTTACTCAAGGGGAAACTGAAAACACCAGGTTGACCTTGTAACTGCAGTTTGATAACATGTCCCCAAATGTGTTTTTTATATTCACCGCTGGCTCCAAACTTCCGTTTTCGTGTCTTTCGCTGGCACGCGCGTCCCGGGTCTACTTCTCCATTCGAGCCCCGACGGCGTTCCAAAACCGGGTTCTCTCATTTCGAACCCGAGGAAAATACACCAAAAATCCTGTCAAGTCGAGTCAAGTCCACGTTTATCCAAACAATGTCGAGTTCCTAAAAAAAAAGTGCAAGCCAAGTGTTTTAAAGATGACGTCCAGTTGAATGATGGGAAATGAAGTCCAACGCTCGCCACTGAAGCAGTGCGTCAATAGGGAATACTTTAATAAAAGGAAGCCGTTATTGGCATATAACACCGTGGAAATAGCGATTGGACAATTCAATTTAAAACAACAAAAGTCCTGACGTAGACTTGAGTGAACAGCAACAAAAAATATCCCCACAAACCTGTTAAAAACTTTGGAAATGTACACATTCGCATTTCACTGCACTTCCTGCTGTCGGGCTATTAAATTAACAAATTAAAATATCACCATACTACAATTTGCAAATGTGCCGTAATTCCTCCAATAGTTTCCCCTTTTTCCTTCTGTCTAACCTTATATGACATTTTTGGCTGCCATGGACAATGAAAGACGTCCAATCCATACGAACTGGGACGCTTGGCAGCGAATGAAGACTTTTACTAATGCCAAAACAAATTTTAATTTACAGAAGAATGAAAAAGTCACATAATTGTTCATCTAATTATATTAGTAATACTAATGTAAATGGAATGGTGTTTTTTTTAAACCACTTTGAAAAGTGTACAACACCTGTGTCTATCCAAATCGAGATATAATCACCTTTATAACAGAAAACATTATGCCATAGAGCTCTTTACTTTTAGATTTATGTCACTGTTTCGTTAACAACATAGTGGAAAATTACTATTTTGTAGGTACAAAGTCTCGCCTTAAAGTGATAACTCAAATGAGATCAGGTGATGAACACACGCGCACAAACACACCCCCCTCATAACAAATATTTTACAATTACAACTATCCGGTTTGGCCAGCTAGATTCTCATCCTTTTCCACCTTATTCATGCCCAATTTCCCACGAATTGTTACACCCATGTATATTTAGCAAAAACGTGAAAGAACTCATCTCATCTGAACCGCTTTATCCTCACTAGGGTCGCGGGGGGTGCTGGAGCCAACCTCAAGAGGAAGGTGACACCTTGAATCAGTGGCCAGTCGATCACAGTGACAGAACTTGGAGGGGGTAATAATTCCCAAAAGTGCAATGGCATTATTCCTAATATTAAAAAAGAAATATTTTTGTTATTTAAGTAATTTGTGAATTGAACCCAAGGAA
Source organism: Stigmatopora nigra (assembly GCF_051989575.1). Lineage (NCBI taxonomy): Eukaryota > Metazoa > Chordata > Actinopteri > Syngnathiformes > Syngnathidae > Stigmatopora > Stigmatopora nigra. The sequence continues at coordinate 11,515,179 of NC_135512.1, forward strand.
GCATTATGGCTGACTTAAAACTTACAAGCCGTGCAAATTAATTTCCTATCCTGACTTCCTGAATAACAGCATGCAAGAATAGACACACACTTACTCATTCACTCATTCATTCATTCACACATTGACAGAGTAATCTTGTAAACATTTTTTGGAGGAATTATAGATAAAATGTCATGGCGGGACACTCGTTGAGCTTTAAACATTTTACTTAGAAAGGCACAAACTATGATTTCCTGGTAAATTATTCTGATGTAAGAAATAAAAGTTGAAAGACATCATTCCCCATGTAAATCAACATTTTCTGCCATAACTCAAGATATAAGCGTCGTAAAGGACTCTTCCTAGATCAGTCTTTATTAAGTTTTGTTTTCGTAATTGTTAATTCCAAACCTAAAGTTTCCACTGTAATTGTTTTCTGTTTTTTTTCCCAAAAGTGCAATAATAGTATGAGAGCTTAATATCTGTTTCTCTCGATCTTCCACAGTACCTGAGGCCAGTGACTGTGCTACAAAGTCCACGTTGACAGACAAAAAGAAAGCCAGAGGAAGGAAACAACGGAACTCCAGAACACTACAACATAAAAATAAGTCTTCAATGCAGGGAGTTGACTTTGAAAACTGAGGATTCAATTACAAAAAAAAAAAAGAAAATACATAAAAATCCTCCAAATTCTGTTATAGATGAAAATCTTCCTGCGTCACTCGAATTTAAACATCATCATATTTTACCTTTCCTCTTTGATCCCAAAACGCACACCAAAGGAAGAAAAGGAAAGCGATAAACAAATTCTTAAGGAGTAGAATTCTGATGGTTCCCCCTGATCAACAGCTCACTGTTGGAACAACAAACCTTCTTTATGGAATCTAGAATACAACAACTGTTTCAAACAGTATCTTTTTTTTTTCATATTCACGCCACAGTTTCATTGTTACAGCTTTTTAAAACTTTTTCTCCATCCCAAGCCGAACCCCCCCACCCTCCCCCCTCCTTGCAATGCAGGTAAGTTTTTTTTCTGCTGATAAAGGAATCAAAGTCTGTCGTGAGTCAGTATGACTGCAACATTCCTTTATACGCCAGCAGCCAAGGGAGCGCTGGTAACGAAAAAAGATAGAAGCAGGAATTGGTGGGAGGGAAGTGGAGGGTGAGAAGGAAGTAAAGTGATGGGGGGGTGGGGGGTTTAGGGAGGTAAAGAGGTGAGAGGGAAGCTGGGCAGAGAATAGAACAGGGAGGAGGGTTCTGTGTAGTTGCTTCCATTTAAAACTTGACAGTGACAACAAGGTTTCAAGTTCTCTCCCATCGTTTCATTCACTTGTGCCTCTGGAGGGCTTTCCTCTTTCTCCTTTTGAAGAAACAACAGCACCTGGGGGGGAAACATGAAATATTTTAAAGACAAACCTTACAGCGAAAAAAAATGAAAATAATAATGATATAAAGCACAATCAGAGTAACCCCTGACCAGAAATTTAAGAGCATGTAACCCTTTTAGGGCAAGGGTGTTAAACTCAGGGATTGGATTTCGGGCTACATTAACAACAACAACAACTCAATTTAATGTGGGCCGGACCATTTGAATATAATATAGATTTTTTTTAATTGGATTAAAAGAAATGTATCAAGCGCCCCAACTTTTGATTTAAAAATGTTGTTTGATAAGAAATGGCCCAAATTCAGTTTTTTATATTTCTAAAATTATGATTATTTGACCTTTTTTCTTAATAAGGTAAAACATATTTTAATCATTGGTTTTTCATTTAAAAAGGAAACAAAATATTTGTTTAATTATGTTCAATAACAAAGTAGAAAACTGAAAATATTTGTATATATTCATTTTAAGATTTGACAAAATGCTTTTTGAACTAAAGAAAAAGAATGGATTAAAATAGTTGCAATTATTGATTTAAAAAGGGGAAACCAGGAAATATAACGCATATCTATAATATTCATTTGAATTTGATCCGAAAACAGTGTGCACCCATCATTCACTTTCTCGGGCCGTACAAAAAAATGTGGCGGGCCAGATTTGTCCCCCAGCCCGCCACTTTAACACCGGGTGCAAATGGATTCATGTTCACTAAATAACTGATAAAGACTTAAACAGCTTAAGTGCAAGGAAGAATGATTACAAAAATAAAATCAGCAATCAGTAACATATTAGAATAGAGGTCATGAAAATGATCCTTTAACTTTGTTGGGCAGCATAACAAGTAATATTGTCCATTTCTTATCGTTAAAAGACAGCCACGTGTGATTGCGTACTTGGTTTCGTCAGCCACTTCAACCTCGGTGGGAGCAGTGATGGGAGCATTGGAGTGTCCAGCTGTGGGGTCGTCAGTGTTTAGCTCACCATTTGTGGAGCTCATCACCTGCATGAGTAAAGAGACCAGAGAGCTCAAAAAAATAAAAGGAAAACAGACACCCCTGCCAGCCCACGCACAGACACAGAGCCCACTGGTTCTAGGCTAACAATCCTCAGAGTAATATTCATATCATCAGTTGGCAGGCATATGTCAGCACATATTTGTGAGCAGTAACTTGGGAGCGCTCCAACTAAAGCAACTTCATAAAAGCTTAAAAGCTGCAGTTCTATCGGACAATCACTAGGTGGTAGAATTGAGTTCCAGCATTAACAATTAAAAGGCCTTTGATTTTAGGAGCTTTACTAAATTGCCTATTCCTAATAAATATGCGAAATGGCAATGAATATAATTTTTGGGGACGGGATAGAACTGCTTTACTGTAAATAATTATGGAGGTCCTGCATTTGGCTAACCATTCAACAAAAAATAAATAAATAAAAGTCACGATAGCTGCTGCTAAATATCATCTGCATAACAGGCAATTTAGCAGATGAGGCAATTGCTGCTTTGATAGACAGACGTACAGGGATTCAGACGATTGAATGTATGCACCAAGCTGGAGGTTTGGATAGAGTGCAAGCAGAGTGAGGTGAGTGTGACGGATGGCCGCATACACATACACATAACCATACAGCTTCATGCACTAGCCATCCAAGCAGCAGCAGTAGCAGCAGCAGTACCTGGACAGAGCCCCCCAGCCGCTCAGCTGTGAGGTGCGACCCCAAAGTCTCCTTATTGGTCACGGGGGTGGGCTGAGACTCACTTCCTTTTGGCTCAGGCGACTTGTTGCAATAGCAAAAAAGGTTGAAGTCGCAGGTGGTGGTGTGAAAGGGGGCAAGGAAGTGAGGGTATCAATGTGGAGGGAGTAGGGGGTGAGGGCAGAGATGTGAGGGAGAAAGGGGACAAGGAAGAGGTAGGGGGGGAGGTGAGTAAAAACAAAAGAAAGAAAAAACAAAAAGAAACAAAACAATTACAGAAGACATCTCCCAAGCAGAAGCAGGCTTGTTAAGACATACTATGTTAATAGAGGAGAAGAGGGAAGCAAAATTTATATGAAGCACAGATTAACACACTTACAAAAGTCATGCAGGATTAAAAGAAAAACTTACTAGCACTGAATATTCAACAGACAGCCATGTACAATGAGGTTTTTTGGGTCAACACTATTGTTTGAAAATTTACAGTACTTCCTCTCCCCTTATTTAGTATGATACAGGTCAATGTGTATCCCAGTGGAGGCGTAGTGGCAACTATTCATCAATTTGGATGGTAAGAAGCCAATCATAAAATCTGAACCGAATGAAAAATACAGCCTGTCTCATTCAGTATAGTGATTAATTTATCTAGGTTAAGCTGAAATATATTTGCTATAAAAGTGTAAATGATTGATTTTGCATTAAGGCTAACAAGACAAGGCTTGGACAAAACTTAAAATGGGACAAAACAGCCCAGGCCTTGTTACACACTAAGCATGTATAGTAATCCCTCGATTATCGTGTCTTCACTTATTGCAAATTCAATACAATTTTTTCCGCTATTATTGTAAATATGTATATATCAATTTAAAAAAAATGATAATAAAATAAAATATATATATATATATATATATACATGTATGTATGTATGTGTGTGTGTATATATATATATATACACACACACACACACACACACACACACACACACACACATATACATATATATATATATATATATATATATATATATATATATATATATATATAGACACATTTTAAGTTCATAAAAATGTGAAAATGCACGCTGAAACTCGTAAGCGGGAGCCACTTTTGATACTACGACTCAACACTGAAGAAGAAAAAAAGTTATAATGGGGATGACCCTACTTTTACGATTTTTCGATTATCACGGCCTTGTCTGGTCTACATTAACCGCGATATTCGAGGGATTACTGTATTGTCATTACGTGAATGAATAATGCAGTATGCATTTTCACCTCAGGCATGCAATGACCCAAACAGAGTGGAGGTGAAGTAAAGTCAACACCCAAATAGTGATTGGTTGACTCATGACTGCGCAGGTAGAAGTATATTATTTTTTGGCAGCAACATTGAAAAAAAATAACTCACTTTATAACATCACTGCTAGACTGTCACCTCATTACTACGTGGCGTACAAGTGGGAATGAATGGCAGCCATTTTCTCAAGGAAGTTGCTTACAGTTGGAAACAGCAAAAACAATCAGGCAGAGCAACTTGAGGTTGTGTTCTGTCAGTCAATCAGTCAGCTAGCGATCTAAAAGCGGGTGTGTTGATTATGCAACATGGCTAACGTCCTAACCTGGTTTTTGGTTTGCTGTTGTGCTTTGTCCCTGCTGCTGGGTTGCAGGGGCGCATCACTGGGAATCGGGCCTATTGGTGTGGGCTGTAACAAACACGACAAGAGTCAAAAAGAGCAACAGAGCATGAAATAAATTAAAGTAGTATTTACAGTAAGTTAGGGCTGGGCGATCTGGGCCCCCGATAAATGAATAAACCATTAATTAACCATTAAAATCCTCCGACCGAAATTATTTTCCCAGTGATTTTTCAAAACTGCTACTATGTTTGTAATTTTTTTCTTTTATACACACAGAAGTTTTCATTCAATGCCATAGCATTACCATTAAGATAGCGGGTGTTGTTAAAAATAAACATATTTTGCATTTTAGTGCACAGTTCTGTGTAATTTTCTTGTCAAGTGTGTAATAAAGTACTTGACAGCCATTGACATTGGACTGTGTTTAAGGGATTTTTCCAAATCTGCTGAATGAGTCAGTTTCTAACTGCATATGCAAATTGTCGAATAAATAGTACACAAGCAATCAATCTAAAAAAAAATTGTCTCAATCTTAAAATCACCCAGTTGATAGATAAGTTTTAACAAAGGCAGCCCAGTGTGATGCATTATTTCTAGATTCAAGGGGACTCACCAGGGATTTGCCGACCCAGTCGTATTCGTAGTCAAAGACGTAACCATTTCTATCAAAGAGATCAGTGAAGAGTTTCCGCAAGTAGTCGTAGTCAGGCTTCTCAAAAAAGTCCAGCCTCCTCACATATCGCAGGTAGGTGGCCATCTCTTCTGTTTCAAACTCCAAGTTAGAATCAAAACAACTACAGACAAATAAATACATTCATGAAAATGAACTGGTTGGTTCTACTGACCAGGGAAGCTTTCACAAAGCACTTCTATCGGGGTCGCCCGTTTAGTGTCCCCGATTTTTTGATACCTCTCCTTCAAAGTTTCCGCCTAGAAAGGAAAGAGGAAAAAAATACATAATTGGCATAATGAAGGCTGTTGTGGTAAATGACAGTTTTCACAAATAATTGGCATTTTCATAGGGCTGTCCAGTGGCAGTGGAATAATTTCAGTTGTTGTATTTTGGTGGGTTCTTTAATATCATTTCAAATTCACCCTGTCTCTTCTAAAAGTGGAAAGATTAAATTAGTATACCAGTGACTTGATCATTTCCAGTAGTTAATGCATAACATCTAATAACAGTAATCAGACAAAATAAACTAACTACAAATGTTTAACAAAACAAAAGGCTGAGTGTTAAGACCTACCATATGTACACATGTAAATCTGTGTATCTATTTATATACATATATATATATATATATATATATATATATATATATATATATATATATATATATATATATATATATATATATATATATATATATATATATATATATATATATATATATATATATATATATATATATATATATATATATATATATATATATATATATATATATATATATATATATATATATATATATATATATATATATATATATATATATATATATATATATATATATATATATATATATATATATATATATATATATATATATATATATATATATATATATATATATATGTGTGTGTGTGTGTGTGTGTGTGTGTGTGTGTGTGTATATGTGTATATAAATATATTTCAGCAACATGCTTATTTATTTATATATTTATTCATGTATTTATTTATGTATTAACTACTTATTACCTATCTATTTATGTCTAAAATGCCTTTCTTGTATCTGCATTCTCACCCTCTTGCTACTGTGAAAATGAAATTTCCTGATTACGGGATGAATAAAGTTATCCAATCCAAACCTGACTAAATATAAAAAACAGCTGTGGGATTGTCCTAATTAGAAATTAAAAGGAAGATATTAGATTTGTTGCATTGAATGAATTTCAGCATATTACTACCTAACTGTAAACAAAGCAACTTGAGTGTTTAGACACTGGATGCTAGAACTGGTAACATTAACCTGTCGTTGTATTTTATAATTGTTGCTATGTTACATATTGATGAAAACGTGGCTTGGCTCGAGCCATGCAGCAACCCCCACAGTCATCCATTCCTCAGATTCATCAACAACAGGCTTCCTCCCACATAACAAATGTTCGGATGTCTCACTTTAGGCTTATTATTTGCGAGAGGGACTATCAAGATTTTACTTTAATTAAATATGTCATCGTGCATTGAGAATTCCAGTCAGGGTGAAAATCGAAGCGAGTTACAGATGAAAACATTGTGGTGCATACAATATACTTTACCTTTAAACCTTGCCAAGGGAGGCTACCTCGAAGGAAGTACATGAACATGTGACCCAAGGCTTCCAAATCGTCCCGCCTACTCTGTTCTGAAAACAGCAATAGGACGAAAATGACACATCATTCAGCAAAAGGTTTTTATATCACAGAGCTGTTATTGCTTGGACAGTGATGAGCAGGCATTCAGTTTGCCAGTGCAAGATATGCATAGAGTTAAGAGATTATCTCACTGCACTGGAGACTAACTATCATCCTGACTGAACAGGAATCACTGGGAGCAAACCATACTTGTAAGGCAAAGTATGGGGAATTTCTTTTTGGGTTTTTTTTCCTGGAAGAGTATGTCATGCTCGCCTCATGTACAGTCACTGTGTCCCAGTGAGAGCACAAATAATATGTTGCTCTTCCCAGTCGCTGCCACTTCTGCATCAGTGAGACAAGACCTTAAGGACTTAAAAGGACAACAACGACTTGGTTTACCAGGCCAATTCATTATTCATTCTAAACTGGACTACCATGTCCATTTAAAAGCTCAGCTTTACAACTGAAAATGGACTATAAATAACTACAAATGAGATGGTAGGATAGCTCACCTTTTCCCAGGTGTGTGTTGATGCTCATGTAGCGTGCTGTTCCAGTCAAACTCTTGTGCTCCCGGTACGGGATGTGTTTTTTGGTCTCGGGGTCTATGTACTCTTTGGCCAGACCAAAATCGATGATGTGAATGGTGTGCTGCCGTTTGCTTCCTGGTCGCCCGACTAAGAAGTTTTCTGGCTTCACATCTCTGTATATCAGACTCTTTGTGTGGACATACTCCATCCGCGTTATCTATTGGAGAAGCCAAAATTCAGTGAGTGTTTTAGAAACTTTAGTCACTTAGATTTCATATGCTGATAGAGTGTAGAGACAAAATTCACAATATTGTTACACTTAGCATATGTATTTTAATCGGTAATGACTATATTTTAATGTTAACAGAGCAGATTCACTTAAATCTTGCCATTAATCCTCCCACATAGGCAATTATTTAAAAGTTTCATGGTACTAATATGAATTTTTATTATTATCGTGCCTAAAATGTTATATATTATAGGAAGTTCAATACAACATTAGTTATATACATAAATGCCAGACTATGGGACATAAAGACATTTTTAGTTTTTTTTGCTAATGTTATAAATGAAAAAAAAAATCATAAAATAGATAATCCTCAAATTTATTGAGGTGCCACATAGTCTTTATCCTTACCAGCTGTATGGCTATCATCAGGACGGTCTTAAGGGAAAAGGTGCGGTCACAAAGATCGAACAGGTCTTCAAGACTGGGCCCAAGTAGCTCTAACACCATAGCATTGTATTTCCCACAAGGACCAAAGTAGTACACCTGTGGAATTCCCTCTGTTGAAAGAAGCACATATGACACATTTCATATTAACTAAATTAACAACTGAAAAAAAAAAACATGACACAAATGTCCTAAATGATAAAGTTTTAAAAGACATTATTCCAATGAGGTCTTAGTATCCAATTTTTCACCTATGCCCCTTCACTGATAAGAAAAATACAGGCTGCCTCCATAAAAAGCGGCAATAATAAAAGCCTGTTCACTTCCTTCAAACAGTGTGCAAGGAAAGGAGTGGCTGACTTCTCTTAAGTGGAAATAGAAGAAAAGTGTCAAACTTCAGTAGAGGTCAAAAACGTGTCACATACTGAAACATTTGCCACTTGACAGAGCCGCACCCAATAATGTGACATGTGATATTATTACTGATAATATAACAAAACTGAAGTATTGTCTTTTAAAAATCAGTGCAAAAAAATGATACCACCTAATAACATTTTCTAGGTTTGTACTCTAGAGTAATGTAGGGCACCGTAGTGTCTATATAACAGCAAATTGCGAGCATGAGGTATTCTATAAATGATTAAGCGGCAATGAAGCATTGTATCAATCAATGTTGCAATGACCCATTTTTAACAAACATTGTTTCTGCGAAATTTTGTTCAGTGGTGTATTAAATGTGTAGCATAAGGGGACAGAGTAGACTGATTAGTACCCTTTATTTTTTGGGGCCCCTTTGTTGAGGTACCATACCAACTGCAGTGGCGGATTGCTAGACGAGTACACAGTTGCCGTTCTTTTTCTTATCTAGCCAGAAACCCTATAGATAAAAAATAATTTAACTACACCTAGCTACACCCTTAAAAAAATATCTACAGCAATAGTATTTGTGTGAATGGGACAAATATAAGCCTAAGGTCTTGTGTAGGACACGCATTGGTGTTTTATAAGAGAAAAAATATATCTGAAATGATGACGCACTCAAAAACAACAATTTCTCCGATAAGATCTTTACATTTTGTTTGTCAGTCACGTAGAAGTAATTTTGCAACGAAAAGGAAAATGAATCACCAGCTTTCCTGTGCTTTAGTCTAACATTTTCCAGGTAATGAAGCCCATGACATAAGAGGTCAGTGGGAGGCTGACTCATGAAAGCTTGCCCGAATCTAGAGGGCATTCGAAGCATAGTCATCACAAAGAGTACGTAATGAATGAAAACTGAGCTGGTAAATGTGAGCAGCTCAATGATTGCCTAACACAAACTACAGTAACAATACATTTGCCCAGAGGACTATCTTTTTAAAACATATCGCCTCACAACAATAAAAGGGACATTCTCTTAGCCATATCAAGATTCATGATGACTAAAGAAGCAGCACTACAATTCTCACATGAAATACATTTAAAAAGGATACATGAATTTAAAAAGCAATGAATTAACTTTTTTTTTTATTCTAAGTCATCTTTTAGTTGTGAAGAACAGACTGTATTTCGTGCCAAACACATCGTCAGCGGTACTCTGCTCCTCTTGCCATAATTGGAGACAATCTACCTATTGTAACTACGGCATGCCTTATCAGGCTTCATCGGGGCGGCTGAAGACAATGTTGCTGTACAGTGAAATGTCAGAGTTGAGGGTCAGAGACGAGAGAGACTAGGAAAAGAGGCCATAGCCGAGAAGAAGAGAAGTTGAAGGGAGTGAATGCATATTAAACATTTAAAGCATGGAGAGGGGAAGAGGATGAAGATAAGTGATTTCCATTAGGCCAAATGCTCAAGAGATGTCCTCCCCACATTGAAATAAGATCAATGGGAAGGCTTCTCTGGGTTGAGGGTAGACGGACAAAATGAAAGATACACAAGAAAGCTATTTCTAGCTAAACTGATGTAGCTAATTTTAGACAAACTTAATGGCAAAAGTTCTTTTTTATCTGCCTTAAACCACACTCTTTATCCAAGCACGCAAGCCAGGCAGCAACAAGGACAGTGAAGACACTGGAACATGATTATAGACATTCACAGATCATCTCTTTAGGGGTATTAAAAAAAAAAAAGCTAGAGTTGATTTTATGCTTGTTTTCTGGTGTGTTTAGTGTGCTTTCCTTTTAGCCAGAGACAGATCATCTGAAATTTGAACTGAACTATTGTTTCTTGTCATTTCACTCTTTTTTTTTTTCTTCTACTTTTTACTCCGCTTTGTAAAATTTGTTAATACCAGGCTTTCCAAGAGAAGAGCTGGACTAATGTAATTACTTTACTGTGTTGCAAAAATAAATACAACTTTGTTGATTGAGGTATATTTATCTGTAAAATACAAGAGTAGCAATTTTAAGTCTGCAAATGATCCATAAAGTCCTAGGACAAAAAAATTGTCAGAAAAAACAAGACTTGATACATATAAATAGTAAGTATCTATCTACCTAGTTTAATTTTGGTCTGTCCGCGAATAATAGACGAGGAACAGTTTTTATTGGTGCCCTCCCAAAGAAGAACAAGAAGAAAAAAACAGGCGAGTTTTTGAGACCTCCCTCAGGGCTGTCTGAATTAGTCTAAAGGGAAATTTGTGTGGGCATTTGTCATCCAAGATTAACATAATCAGTGACAATATTGGTAAAAACAAAAAAAAAGGCAAGGAAAACTGGGCCATGCATTATTAAATGCATTATTGAGAGTTTCCTCTGTAATCTATGCTTGCGGCACAATCAGTAACCCACAGGACAGTGACTGGGGAAGTTATCCAAGTAAACACACTATAATGGCCCACACAGTTTGTAAAGGGACATCTATAAATAGCCAAAGAATACCCTTGTGCACTAATACCTTTCAAAACTTTTGTTTTGATACAAGAAACAATGAAGCTTGTAAGTATCACTAAATAAACACTAGAGTACACTTATTTATCAATGTAACTAACATAAAAATGTGCAAAAAAATGAATTAAGTGAGCTTTCCTCCCTTCACGATTATAGCCAAAATCATAATCACAATTATTTTGATCAATATTGTAAAGAGAATAATTATTCAGAGCTATTCATTTGTTTGGGGAAAATACCTGTATTTTTACTGCATGCATTACAACAACTTTCAGTGCAAACTATGTTTGAAAATGAGTGCATTAACATTTTCTAATAGATATGGCCAATACATTATATATTTCAAAAATTACAGAAACATCTCTAAAAACATGTGAATTTAACCATGTCTACAAAACCGTGACCAAGATTAAAATGGTATTATTATTGTGCAGCAAACACTTCAAGACATTTCCTTGAGAACAATGTTGTCTGGCTAGTGACAATAATTGATGAACATGTACTTTTCTTACCTGAATTTCCCAACTGTTTGTAAAATCTATATTCCAAATGCAGCTGTGGTGCCCTGGATTTAATTGGCTCCTGCAAGAAAAACATGGAAGAAACCTTTTAATGAAAATTGGCACAACGCCACCACATAAATAACGTTGAATAAAGCAATTTGGAAATAGACATTTGCAGAACAATATAAATCAAGTTATTATTTTGCATAACTTTATTACAATTCCGTTATATGTATTAACTGCTATAAATGACTTGGGAGTTTGAAGTTCTCATTGTTAGAGGATAAAGAGCAATTCCAGCTGGTGACAAGCAGGTTTATTTGTTGGCATGGCTTAGAAGACAATCTACCCACACATACTGCTCATTGTGTTTAGTTAGCTGTAGATTTACAACTTAAAAATATAATCTGATTAACTCCACCAGCAAAATGACAAGGGCATTATAGACAAACGTGAGCGACAGAACAAACACGCACTCACTCAAATTAACTGCTTTTTAAATCCTCACTACCAGTAAACCCAAATATTCTAAACACAAATAATCTATGAACTGCAGAGCCAAACAGATGCACGTTATATAAGAAATTAAAAGAATAATAATTATTTATTAAAACAAATATTCATGTACATAAAAATCATTCATCTATGTTTTCAATGGGAGAAAAGGGAAACAGAAGGCTGTAAAGTTCTCGCTTAATTCATCATTCAATTACATCCTAATCAAATCAGGAGCATTTTCTTTTTTGCTGTCTTGCAGACACTTGAGGAAGGTCAAAATGCTTGTGTATTCAAATTGAATCCCAGATGTCAGTCACATGTATTTTTTTTAATATCATTTAAAAAAACATCTAGGGAACATAATCTACAAAATTAATGGTTGATACAAGAAAAACACTTGTTCCTAGTGCATCATGGCAACAAGAGAAATGCCCAGAGAGTTTCTGCCCATGCATACATGTCCCAAAAGGGCCACGAGAAACTGCGAGCAGGACAGCGCAAGTAATGAAGAAGAGCACAAGCCTGTGGGATGAAGACATGTGACAAGCCGGAGAGACATAGGAAGCAACTGCTCTGCTAGTGTGACCCCCCCATCTCCAAACACACATGCAAACACTATGATGGACAACAAATATATAAATGATGGGTCAAACCAGATGGCGGTATACACTGTAGAACCATTTAAAACAGCTTACAATAGGAAACAGAGGCTTATGGCAGCTTTATGTAGCCTACTTAGGAGTCATCTCTATTTCCAGCAGATGGACTAAGCTATGGCTGTGTAAATGACTAGAGCGATGTTGTGAACATCTGATGTAACAACTTTGCATTTGATAAGGATTTTTCTCAAATCTCATAGGATGAAAAGAAAGGAAATCAGGGCCATACTTTGACATTGCAACTAAAAGCTTCTAAGTGATTTTAATTGAGACAATTAGAACTCGGCTGGAAGGCGACCGTGAGCTTTTCTTTTCCAAAGTTTCACAAGCCATTCAATCAATTTTAGACAACATTCAGATGCCAAATTCATATTTTTCGGTAAATACGATCTTTTTATGCATTAGGTTTGCAGAGAAAGGAAGCACATCCCCGAAGGTGAATTGAAACAAACAAAGCTGCTATATAATAATTTTTATTTAAAAAAGAAAAAAAATCTAAGTGTATTTTCAATTTTAATGTCATAGCATTTTTTTTATAGAGGGAATACAAATCTAGGAGCTTAAGTAAAGGCCAAATCTTCGCAAGCAAATCTGTCATTAGAGTTTGGCAGTACAATATAGCCGGATCAATGTGACTTGATGCATAGAAAGTTACACATTACCAAAAGAATGTGTGGCTCACGTGAGTAATTTCCTTGTTCAGTCTGAATGCAGCAATTATGTAGCAATGATCTGAGATACAAAAGCGCACAGATTTCTCTGATGTCATCTGAATATTACTGAAAGCCCACCCAGGCAATTGTCTGTGTTGCTATGAAATACATTGATGTATTAAACAACAATTTAAACTTTGCCGACTTTGGAATAGTCATTTTTAGATCATTGAGCAATTTGGTGAAACTCCCTTTAACATTATCCTACACCAGAGTTTTTAGTTCAAAAATCATTTTGTAAAATCTAAAACTAATTTAAAAAAAAAGCTAAAATAAACATTGTTTTAGATCTATAAAAAATGGCATATTCAGGCCCTTTAATCCAGTTCATTTAGTCCGTTTATTAAAAAAATATATAAAAATATTATATCTAAAATGGTCCGGCCCAAGTGAAATCAAGTTGCCGTTAAAGTGGCCCGCGAACCAACCAGAGTCTGACACCCTTGGTCTAAGGCATGTGCTGTTTCTGAAATGATTTATTGAAAGTTAATTGAATAAACCTATCAGAAATGGAAAAAAAATGAAAGCAATATTTCTCCAAGAATGCTGGCCTGTGTCCTAGGCAGCTGACCAACAGGCCAGAAGTGCTCTTCCCTGTCTGACCTGCTGCTGTACTAACCTTTCCAGCTCAGCTGTTCCATACCAATGCAGCTTTACATATAGTATATTTGTATTAGTGTGTTTTTTTTTTTTTTGACAGAATAAGACTTCCACCATGACACCAACATAGTTTGCCTCTCTGATGGGTTGTGGATCAAAGGTAGATTCACCCTTCAAAGTTTTTGGAGAATGTTTTGTTTAATGGATGATTAGGTCCCTGTTTACAATGCTCCTAAGGCAACAATTAATACAAATGTGATCATATCCCAAGGTTTATTTTTGTTTTTTGTATACTGAAACAGCTTAGTTGGGAGCCAAGTCTGTCACAAATGGACCATACAGAAAATAGTAAAAGCAGACTAACCCTGGCTGATGTTCATAGTTAAAAAGCTTACTGATTTGTTGGTATTAGTCGTGCCGGAAACGTTGCTCTGGAAGGATAAAAGCTTGTACAACAGCTCTGGGATGATGTGTTCTACGCCACGTTATACACCATTTCAAGGATTCCTCTCACAGTGAACACTTGAAGCTTGTAAAAATACATGATTATGTCATCAGGGATTACGGTGCATTTTCAGCATGTCAATCCTCGCTCAGAATTTATGAACGGGGAAAACTACATATCAACGTGGAATTCAATCAAATATTTGCTTATTTAGCTAGAAAATAAATCATGCTGGGCCTTCATGCAATTTTAAAAGTACAAAACAGGAACACCCGATGTCAGAGTAGCAATAACTTTCCATAATGACAACTTTGAATATTTGTCATAAATCTGCCTAACATGATCATCTAACATGTATTACTTAGTAATGTGTTGTGTATTTTGAATGATCAAGCAGTAAATTGTCATATTGAAAAATAATACCTGGGTAGATATATTGTTTGAAGAAGAAATACAAAGAAAAACATGTACACATGAACGCGGATCTAGCAGTAAATTATTACGTTTCAGTGTCATTGAGAGCGATAAACATTCCATCCATTACAAATGATTAGCTACAGTCCTGGGCTGAGCAATTGCCACCACCAGCTGGCTTGCCTGACATGAACGAGCTGTGACAAGCGTTTCGTGTCTTGATTCTTAGGCACTTCAAACATAGTACAGTGAGGTACTATGCATCAATTTGGCCCCAATCGGTGGTCCATGCGTTGCCAATTGGACAGAAATAGGCATGCGAGTTCGCCTTCAGAAACTTTTGAGAGCCGACAGAGAAATTAACAGTTTGATAACTCGCCTCCGACACAGCTAGGACTATTGAATTGGTCCCACATTGAGGGTATCATGGATCTCCAAATGGCAGCAGCCCATGCGGCTCCTTCTGTCTCAGCCACTTTTACGTACACATACCCCCATGATTGTGGATTCAACTTCCCGAACAACAATGCGGTAAATAAGTGTGACATTCAGAGGGTGTAAAAATATGCCAATGTGAGACACGTGTGTAATAGAACCAATCTTGTGTATTAACCCCAAAATAGACCAACCTTTGCATGACTCCCTGTAAACCATTCCACAACACTCAATTCACAATGTGACTCATCTGAAGAGAAAAGTCAAATGTAAACAAAGAGCATCTGTAATCAGAAGCCTTAACACAAGTATGAATGGTTTGCTGAATGGACAAATATGCATGTGTTGATTTCCAGTGTGGCAGGTTTTTCCTCTGAGAAGACGAGTGTCTCCAGTTTAGAGAGAATGGTGTCATAGAACAACAGCTGAACAGTGTTTAGTGTGTCTCCTGTTTCATAGTAGATTTAACACACATAGTAATGAAGGATCTGCAATGATACAAGGTGATACCGGGCAACACCTAAGCTTCATCAAACTGGTTCTTTAGTTGAGATTGGGCCTGTGCCATTTATCAAATTGGTCATTTCAAACGTGCTACAAGTAAACCTGAGTTAAAAAGTCATGCAATGAAACACTATATACGAGGGGGGGGAAATGACCCCAACCCTATCATGATGAATGTAGGTATTGGTCAGTCAAGCAATCTAGGGTTAAGTGTGCCAAGATTAAGAGATCATAAGAGAAGTTTTAGCAGGAGGTTCATTGTTCATCTGTATTAAATTAAGTTTAATAAAAAGATTAAATCTTTTTTTCCAATTCAATTACACATCATAAGTTTCAGATTGTGAATTTTGAATTTTTTTCCCCCTCAAATTAGCAATAGCAGCTCACTCTGTCATTCACAAATGATGAATGAATTCCAAGAATAGCAATTAAATTCACACAATTGCGCTAGTGTTCACACTTAAGCATTAATGTGTTAACTGCTGAGTTGTTTCAAATTCCAATCCTAACTGTACCAAATAAACAAAGCCTGTAAAATGCTTCAATTAATTTAGGAGTAACCACTTAGCATTTCAAAACCAGACTTGTGCTGAGCCCATTTCACGGGTGCTGAATTCTTACTGAATTCCTACAACAATACTCCAACACTTTGGCTCAGGCATCGACAATTCAATCCAAATCTCCACATAACTCGTGCGACACTGCCTGCCAGTCTTTGTGTGGAACTATGTTTGCCACATGGACATCTATTACTCCCAAGCCGTTTGCAATGCTGATTCTCTCTGCTGTTCTTTCGTGTTCGATCCATGGCTTGAATCCATCTTCCAAGCTTTCACATACACATTAATAGCGGATGCACAGGGAAGTCAACTGTCGCACCACTCGTCTGGGATGTTTTGAATGGATCTACCGTAATGCTTCGAGTATGCGGGAAGACTATTTTTAGGGTCTGCTCATTTGACCAAGAGAACATCAACGTCTGCTGCCTTGACCCCATTAAGTCGTGTGTCGGCAAGTAATGAAACCAGCCAGCAAAGCGGTCATGGTCATACAAAAGTTTGAATTTAGTGAAAACACAAGGTGCACACCGACTGATTGGGCACAGTGTCAGTTTTAGAGAAAACTCTAGACTTTTAAGTGCGCCCTATAGGCCTGAAAATACGGTACTTGAGCTTAAAAATGATTGTCACCTTTAGGGCTCTCAAGTCACCAAGAGTTCCCTTCAGATGTAATGGCTGCAACTAAATCAATGTCAAAGCAACAACATCGCTATGTATACCCAAGGCAGGTTACTGTTAGCCACAGATTCATTAGTGGATTAGCTAGATGGCAAAAGGTGTACTTTTACAAGACAGTATATATTCCTTCAACTTTGCCAGATTGCTCTGGAAAGCTCAAGCAAAATAGGGAAGACCTTAAATTGTCAAAATGTCACTCTAAATTGTGCCCAGCATGCTGATGGAGCTTTTATGTCTTTACAGTTCTGCGACAACTGCCTCATGGCAGGCTGATGTAAGCTGCTGACCTGGACTGAAACAAGAGCTGTTTATCACGCTTCAGTGGGAGGCAGACAGAAGAGTGAGATTAAATAAACTCTGTCCACAATCATGTTCCAAAAAATAAATCGAAAAGGTCAGTGCCTGGTAGCGGTAACAATTAATCGATTGTAGATTGGTTAAGAAGAATTGAAAACTAAAGAAGAATGTTTTTGGTTTGATTGTTGGAAATGATTCAGCAAGACAATTAATAAACTTTATATAATAGTAATTCATTAATAATAATTGTATATGATCCCTCAATTTTCTATTGCCTGGGATGGACTCAGACTTAATCTCAGCCAAACTCCGATGAAAAGCAGCAACTTAATGATCTTCAGGTCTTGTTTCAAACATTTCTCATATGCAAATACACTTAATTTGGAATTCATTCATTCATTTTCCACTTATCCTCACAAGGGTGGCAGGGGTTGCTGGAACATATTCCAGCTAACTTCAGGCACAAGGTGGGGGCCACCCTGAATCGGTGGCCAACAAATCACAGGGCACAAGGAAACAGAAAACCATTCAAGGTAACACTCATGCCGAGGGGCAATTTAGAGTGTTCCAACCACCCTACCATTCATGTTTTTGGAATGTGGGAGGAAACCTGAGTACCGAAGAATACCCACCCAACCCTGGGGAGAACATGCAAATTCCACACAGTGAGGAATTTGTAATTTAATTAATTTTTAGGTAATTTAGAACACAAATATATGAAACATTATATACAGTCTTGGAAAAGCTCCATGAGTTCCATCCTAGAAATTACTCCCCAAGTAAGTCAGGGCAAAACTGCTTTAAAGTAAAATGGACAAGAAGTCAGATTTGTTGTGTTTTCCTCAAAACGTTATTTATCCCCAAACCAAAACAAGGTGAAACATACTCCTTTCAATAATCTACATCACAGGGTTTGTCATTAACAGTGCCCTGCAATTAATGCCCATAGATAGACATAGTAACTTTTGTCAGGATAAGCAATTTGGAAGCTGAATGAGTACTTTTCATTGTTTGATACCTTCAAGTTATTAATCTCACAGTACAATAATTATTGCGAGAGTGACAAATCTCATGGTTTTATGTAAAAGTCAACCTATTTATTTATTACATTAAAACGGGACACTGGTCACTAACAATGATTATCTTTTCCCAAAAAAATCAGGATGTTTTGAAATGCACGCAAGGTCACATGGGTTATGTGAACAATCAGGTAATGTTCATACTGCATGAAGGACCCGAACAGAGAGCTTTTACAACCATTCATACTTTTTAAAAAGGCAATTTGATGGAAATCACCAATGCCTAAGACCATTTAGATATTTATAGTTGAGCTGTAGGTTCTAGCGCCCATGACAGCGGATATTAGATGTTGGTGTTTTCTTTAAAAGGACTGGGATCTCCCTGTGAGTAAAGCCTCTAGTGCACATACGTAAATAGCTATACAGTCCTGTCACTATTACACAGGCATTCAGTCAGTGTAAGAAAGCACCCAGCAAAACCACAAACTGACCCTCTGTGTGCAACTAGGTCTGCTAACAAAGACAACCTTTCAGAACACAGCAGTTTCCACTTGTCTCTCGCTTTTCATTTCAACATTAACACAGACTCAGAAGGGTTTGCTCTATTCCTCACTTTTGCAATAAAGTGGTAAACGGAGGCCATTTTGGCATTTGTGTCTTTTTACATCAACGCATTTATTGCAATAGTGTCACAACAGGGGAGTCAAAAGATTGCTGTCAATTGGGTGGTTAACAAATGTCACGTCCTTACAACAACAATAATGGAAGAAACATTAACTGTTTCATTTTTAAGGGTATTTTGGAGATAAAGTATGGAGAATCTAAAGAAAATATGTTCCTGGAGCAGAAAACTTGCACTCCATTCCCATTTTGTAACATTAATACATCTTGTCATACATTGATGCAACCCACTATGTACTATCAACCTGCCTACACAGCAGTGTAAATGGAAGCCAGATCACGGTTTTCAGTGGTTCATTGGTATTACAATAGTTCTCAGTTCAACACAAGGCCTTTTTACACTGCCTAGTAAAGCTAGTTTTTCCCATATCTATTACATTGCTCAAGGAGGACAAATTATTTGATCGTAGGATAGCATTTCACCTTGAAACAGCAACATATTTGTAGAAATATCAAGCCTTAACTGACTTGTCTAAATTGCGAAGACAGACGCCAGATGGTAAGGCTCTAATGAACCAAATCGGTGTAGAACCAGCTAAACAATAAGAAAAGCAGTGTTACACTTCAAAAATTGAAAACAAAGATTCAAATGATTACCACAAATTAAAAACGAAAGGCATTCAGAACAAAGAGCTACTCTACTAATTAGTTGATGGACAGTCAAGTAATCAAATAGCTGATACATTTAATTCAATAAAAAAATGCAAGCTCTATTTGCAACTAGATTTTACAACTTCCATCTTGTTAAAAACACCTTAAGTCACCAATGTTATTGTACATGTGTCAGTTTGAGACAAATTGTGATCCTAAAGTTCTACAGCCCGCACTAATGCTACCCAAAAAAGCTGGTGAAACATTTTTACACCATTGCCTGTATTGGAACATTTTCATCATGACCAGGTGATCTTATTCAAACTACCATAATTTCATTGACTAAAGAAAACATGCTTATATGATAAGAGATGAAAAATACTAAATAGGTTATCATAAACTCATTTGTTGTAAGGCAATATTTGCATTTAAAGTTGGGGGAAAAAATTGAAAACTACTGTCATGGAGCTCTTAGTTATTCAGATCCGTGGAAAAGTGTTGGCTGAGATAGATACCGACTTGATCAGTAATGGCACTTGGACTAGTGAGGTCAGGGGTAGATACCACCATGTGAAATGACAACTATTCAGGAGTGGGTGGCAACTTTTCTTTCATGCTCAGCATTATTATGTTCATTTTCCTATCTCCGGTAAATTCTGAAAATGTATGTGTTTAACTTCCCAATACCCCTTCACTGTCTTATATGCATGAATTAGTTCCAGCGGCCATAAGAAATCCTGGAGCAATATTATTGCTTCAATGCCATACCCAGATATAGCAGGACACCATGGGGATAAAAATACCCCAACAGATGGGAGGGTTCACAGGCAAGGATAGAAGCAGTGTGCACAACGTAAGAACTCAGAAGAGAGAACTGCAATTACAGACGTTTTTTTTTTAAACTCTGCCTTCTATGTGGTTCAGAAAGCCTTCAGTGGATGCCCATTCAGAGATAATGACCTCCCTCGAATACACAAATGTAAGACTAATCATATGGATACCAGCAGAGCTGTGGTACAAATGATGCTAAGGTTCCAACGTCTTCTGTAATGATAACTTGAGTCAGGCGTGGTTTCATTTTTCATTAATGTGCTGGATTATCTGTATTGGTAATATTAGCCTGCCAGTGTCAGCTGACTTTCAATACAATATAAGGAATGAGGGCAAAGAGAGACCCAAGGAAATCCCTGATCCAGTAGGATAGCACTGATGTAGGCAGTGGCAGGGCAGCAATTTAGCAATGAAAGCCAATGAAAATACTGTCTAAGAAATGTTGGGTTTATTATATATGTGCTTTGCTTTCTTTAAGTTTATACATTATTATATATTGAAAATGCTTTGTTTAACATACCAATATAATGAGCGTTGTTAGACATTGCAGACATTTTATGGTATATTACAGTACTTTAAGATGTTATGGGACTTTTATTAGCATGTATTTTTCAGATTGACAATGAAAAAGCAAGATGTTTTGAGTCAAGGACGGATTTTGTCCCAATCCCATTAAGCACTTAACACTAAACGTGCGTATTGTGTGGCCTTGGTGCATATAACTGCACATCAATAAAGTGCAATAAATGTCCCGTTAATCCTTCATTCTACACATTTATGTTTGTATATTTTGAATATTTTATTGTTCTGTTTACATGTGTCTGTACATGCGTGTATGTTTGGATATGGGCGTCAAGAACGGCTTTTATGCCAATCCCATTAAGCACTTAACACTAAACGTGTGTATCCTGTGGCCTTGGTGCATATAACTGCACATCAATTAAGTGCAATATAGGTAATGTCTACCCATTTATTTTTGTATATTTTAATTATTTTATTGTTCTGCTTACATTTGTGTCTGTACATGCGCGTATGTTTGGATATGTGCGTATTTTGTAGGTGTCCACATATGTCACATGAATATGCAATTGTAAATACATACACTTGGCATATGACAGTACATTTCAAATTGTGGTACCTGTGCAATAATAAGTCATTCTATTCTAATACATGCATTACACTAAACTCAATCAATTTCCCTCATGAAACAATTTATTTGTTTTGTTATGGTTAAAAAAGTACCTACTATGCGAGAAGAGTCATTATTGACACTGTCAATGGAGCATGGCATAAACCAGTATTAGGTTAAAGCTTGAAAAGCATTGTGATTGAAAGTGAGAAAATGTGTTAGAAATGTGAAACAAAAATTGACAACCAAAACATGGCACCTATTTTTAGGCAATAAGAGTTTAACAAGCTAGAATATTGCTTGTTAACAGCTAACCTACTGGCAAATCAGCATGCAATTAATTGATCATCTCTGATACAAAAAAAATCAGACAGGGCATTGTACATAGCTACCAAGTTTCAAAATGATGAAGTAGCGACTTAAGGTTAGTTTCCACAAGAAGAAAAACAACCACTACTTAAATTGATGGCGACTTCCCAGGCCTTCAGTCTGTGTAAGTTCTAGAGAGACAGTTAGCTACATGTCTCTTAGGTTCTATAAGAATAACTGCAACCCACTCCCCAGAACAGCAATTCCTTCTTCATATCACAATGACAATTGTTCATAATGGAATAAAGTGGGAGACCAATGCAAAGAACTGCTTTGTTCACAGTCCCAGATTATCCCTTTAAGCATTTATCCAATTGAGTTCTCACTATTAGATAACCAGAAAACGTGCCTTGTTAATTAGGTTTCACAAATACTTAAAAAGGAAGAGCCACCGCTTTGAGCTGTGTTAAATGAGAGTGTGCGCTTACCAATTTGATCGCCACATATTCGTTGGTATACAGATTCTTTCCCAGGCGTAGCTCTCCAAAGTTCCCACACCCAATCTTTTTACCAACACGGAAGTTTGGGCCAACCATAAGAACTCCAGAATTGGTCCCAGAACTCCGGCCCGCATGTCCAGTCCTGCTACCTGCCGTCTTCGACATTTTTTTCCCTTCCTCTGTCTCTCCCTTTCCCCCTCTCTTCTCAAAATCCATAAGCTTGTGATACCCTGGCCTCTCCACGGTTATTCTCCAGCCATGCAAACCATAGAAGATCCAGTAATAATGGCTGGGGTGGGGGGCTTTAGGAAGGAGGGAGGGAGACAAAACTCATAGGACAGAGGAAAGGGGTTGTTGCTGTTAAAACTGTAGTAGGGAGTAAACGTATCTACATCTAATGCGTCCTCCCGTTTAGTCTTCTTAATTCTTCGTCAAGCCAGGTCCAGTCAAACAGAAAACCGGTCCCAACAGGAGACGAGGCAGGTGGTGTTATACTATGGCCACAAGCTGGCACATACAGTACATAATCATAAAAAAAGCACTCCAAAGCGAACTAGTGCATCCACAAGGCCACTCGGGAACATCCCTCGGGGTTCCTCATTCCTTTTGGTCAGCCCTCAGTGTTATGGTGAATGCTATCCATGTTGGAGGGTCACGGCATAAAGAGACCCTGACCGCAAACAGTAATGAGGTGAATTGGTAACAGATTGATCTCAAGTCACCTTGACACCTGCAAAAGAATCAAA
Source organism: Stigmatopora nigra (assembly GCF_051989575.1). Classification (NCBI taxonomy): domain Eukaryota; kingdom Metazoa; phylum Chordata; class Actinopteri; order Syngnathiformes; family Syngnathidae; genus Stigmatopora; species Stigmatopora nigra. The sequence continues at coordinate 11,538,392 of NC_135512.1, forward strand.
AGAGAAAAATCAGTATGTCATGTCTCAGTACACGACAGGAACAATTAAAAAAGGCTCCGATTGTAAAATTCTGTAGGCCCTTTATTTATTCTTGACAAACTTATACAAACTTATATTTTGTGAAACTACACTATTTTTGTCACTTCATAATTCAACAATAGATTTTGATGAAAATCTCCCACCACAGTACAAACTCATAACCTAAATTTAACTCTCACTTCAATCACCACTCAGCCATAAGAAATACAGATGAATGTGTTAAATATTAAAGTTCAATGTAACATGTGAATTTAAAATCAATATTCTAATAACTCATTTACAATGTTATTCTGGAACAACTAAAGCAAACAATACAAACCTGTGATTTAGAAACTGGATGACAGGGTAATTACCAAATTCATGAACATTGTGTATAAATCCATCAGCAACTGATGATTTTAAACCATTTTATTGGTTAAATTGCACCTTTTTTCATTATTATATTGCATCTATTAAGCAAGATGCTATTAGTATAAAAATCAATCAGTTCCAGGCACAACTGTCAATACCTAGCATGATTCCAATTTTAATTGCCAGTGTAACCTAAAACATTCCAAATCAGCTCTAATGAACAATATACGTCCAAGCTAAGAGGTCTGGATGAGTAGAAGAGAGAAGGTCAGCTACTCTTACCAATGGAAAGGCACTTACGTGGATCAATACGGAGTATATGTTACGGTTTCAAAATGCCTGGGGTAAAGTAACACAAAATAAATATACAACTCTGTGAAAAGGAGTGTGCTCAACATGAAACACATTCAGACAATTGACATTTTGATATGATCGGGAGAGATCGTCTTTAAGCGCCAGTCAAGTTAATTCCCCAGGAACCACAGCATTAAAAATTCATTTTGCCAGAAATCACTGGGGATTGAACCCTCGATCTGAGAACTGTGAGGTGGACATGCTTACCACTTGTACTGCCTCACGGTATAATTTAACTAAAATTAACAAGGCATAAGTGAAAGAAACTCTGCTTTAAAAAAAAGACAATCTCTTAACTCTGCGATAATGTCCCAAACCTGTTTTACTGTAATGCCCTGCTTATTGTGTGGGTTATGTGCTCAAAAAATAGGCAAAAACCACAGATTAGTCATCTTAATATATTTTTAAATAATTATTTTAAATCTTTTAGTACCATAGAAAACCCTCAACACACACTAAACTTGTTTTGTTTTTAAAAGGCATCAACAGTTTGTCATATTTCTCTTGTTTAAAAACTCAAAAGTTGAATTCTAGTCTCAGAACGCACAAAAAAAAAGCATACAAAATTGCACTTTAAAGGAAAAAAAATGTGAAAAACGGTGAGGCCACAAATGGTGAACCACTTTATTATTTGGAATGACACTGTACAAGATATGCGGTTAGTCAGCTAATATTATCTGCAGTGAGATTTTTTTGTGATACCTTCTGAAAGAAATGAAAAGTGAGAACCCACCTGGTCAGGAAAGCAGAAGTATAATATACAAAGCGCCTAAATACCATTAGTGCATCCTTGTGAAATCATTGCAATTGTGTAATGTTGCTTAAACTTCACACTCTAGAGGCAAATAAGTAAGAGTCAGATAGCATTGGAAATGTCACTTAAGTACAACACACAGATAATATTTCCTTACATTCCACATAACTAAAACGTTGCTTCTATTTTGGTATGTAGACAGTTACATATATAGGGAGAATTCACTTTTTTGGGCTCCAAGCACCACCTGATGAATTACAACAGTTTATTTACCATGTATGCAGACCAAGTGAAACATGCTCAATTAGTTTCATGTTTGGTGATTGGCTTGACTTTCTTCTTCGTCTAAATAAAAATGCTCCAAAGTATACTTTTGGTCATTGTCCTTAGTTTCTTTCAAGTGCCATCCAATTAATCCTAAAGCACATGGTTTAATATGAACAGATGTTGCCCAGAATGTGTCAGAATTCATCCTGCTAGCTTTACCAGCAGTCATATGATCAAAAATTACAAGGGTTCCAATTGCATTGGCAGCCCTGGAACAGCTGAGCAGCCAATTGTCCTATGACTTTTGATCCGTTAAAACATTGGTGGCGTATATATTCTACTCTCAATCCGATACTGTATATTTGAATTGAATGCAAATGACTGCAAATTAAACAAGACTGTAAAATGTAGGCAAGCGTTATTGCAGTGGTCTTTTGAACCTACACGATATTTGTGCCCATTTGTACGCCTGTCAGTATGTGGATAATTTCAAGTGGGCTTTTTGTTATCACTTCCTTTTAACTTTATCACCTTATAGATAAGGCCTGTGTTTGGAGGTGGTTGAACCTCAATAAATAACCATATCTAAGTCAAGGTTGGGGATTTTTTTCCGTCAGTTCTCTTGGTTTAGACGTGGTGACTAGCTTTGACACTTGGAAAAAATGATCAATTCAGCGTCATTTGTATCCCCACGAGAAATTGAAAGCCTAAACATTAATATTAATCAATACCTCCCGGATCGATGGCTAGATTTACCAAATGTGTGCCTTTTCCTAGTTGCTTAATGCTCACTACCAAGTAGCCAGTTAGCACTAGCTGTCATATATCGTTACTTTTGTGCAGAAAAATATTTCTCCAATTGGATAATATCACAACACTGGCTTTCACGGGGATGTTGTCGACATTACCTACATAGAAGAGCGATTATTTTCTTTTTTTTTTTACACGAACTTGCTAGTTGGAAGGACAAGGCCAGACACTCACGACACCCATTGAGCCAGTTAGCATAATAGCTTCATTCTTTTAGTGATTTTATATATTCATATTATCAGTATGTTTTATAAAACATAAGTAGCGTGTACAACTAGCTTCCGATGCCGCAAGAATGTATACTAGTTGTTTGTAAATACCACACAGATGATACATGCTAACATAGTTAGCACATCTTTTTAAAAAAAAACACCGCTCCTCTGGCCCTACGCCTAATAAAAACAGCTAATGTTAGCCGGCGCTAATTTGGCAACAGAAATATTCAAATATGAACACAGAATTAAAAAAAATAAGGTAAGAAAAAATGAGAAAAGGGGAAATCACAACTGATTCATTGATTGGCAAACCCAAAACGACGCTAATATGTCCAGTAAATGACTAATAACAAATGAATAACACTGTCACTTCCTACGTTGCCATTGTATCGACTCCTGTCTACATCCGAGTCCGATCGACCCCCTTTTCATTTGACATTTTCCATGTAAATACATTTTGCAGTTATTGGCAAGGTGCCGATCACTGCCGGGCAACTCCTTAATCCTAACAAGCGAGTGGTAGCCAGGGCTCTCTTTAGCTCATATGCTAACATTAGCGGTTGCCAAACTAGCTCGCAAACAGAGCGAGAACGTTCACGTACGGCGAGGCGCTTTCTTCCTCGAGAAACAACAATCGGCTGGGGACTTAAACGACCACCGTAGAGCGTGCAGAATTACCTTAATACTAAGCTATCGACGACTGATCCAAGTCATGGCTCTCCGTTCGTGGGAATCTTTTCTTTTTTCCCCTCTTGTCCTCCAGTTGCTATGATGTCTCTTTAAGCCTCCCTCGACTGCCGATACCCTGACACAGCGTCACACTGCCTCACGCCACCAGTACGTAGGGGAAATATGGTCGTAACTATTTTCAGGAATACGGAAAAGAAAGTGCGCAGTTTACGCGGTTTGTGTAAATGTTTCATTTTACAAAAAAAGTAAAGCTCTACATTTTAAAAATGCCTGAACCATCAAATCCTAACTAGGTTTTTAAAGAGATATTTGTGCACTTCCCTACTTATTTATGTTGTTGACAACTTATCTATTTATTATTAATTGTCATTATTTATTATTTATTTATTTGCTCATTTGTTGTTGTTATTTGTGCACTTCATGGTCAATTTTTAAATCTCATTATACCTGTATAACGACAATAAAAGCATTAAATTCAATGCCGTTGTTTATTCTATTTTATTCATTCATATATATATGATATAAGGACTATATCACTGATGTATTTTATATACTCATATTCATATCCCAGGGCTGATGACCCTTAATATGAAGAGAAGGACCAACATTTTTATAACAAATAATTTCAATTTGAAATGTATTTTCTTCATAATTCATTGATTGATAATAGTAAGGAGTCATCAGTTTCAACTCGATAAATACTAAAAAAATGGATCTCAAACAGTTAACGGATAAGTTTAGATGTTAAAGGATGTAAGGATTAGTAAATATGAAGTGACACAAATGCACACTGGCTCATGGAAATCCACAGTTAACAAGCTCAAGTTAGGAAACATCTTTATTGGAACAAGGCACAAGGAGTCTGAAGAGATAGGCTACAGTTTTTAGTCATGGCTGATGAAATAGCCCTCAGGCCGGGGCTCTGCTGCTGTACCAAAGGCCAAAACTCTGCAGGGGTGACAAACTCAGTGGAAAGCATCCCAAAAAGTGGCTGGTGAAGTGGGTGGCTATAATTCTGGCCTGGGATGAAAGGGAAAAGCGGGGGCGAGGGTAGTCGTGGGGGGCACCTTGAAACGAGATGAGAGTCTGTACTAGGGTAAAGATCTCTTCTTTTTTGCTGCTGCTGCACCGGATTGGCTGGTAGACGTCGCCTAAGAGGGATGTTGCTTTCAGTGGGTGATGTTTCCGTGTCTTGACTGTCATGCCGTGTCTCTTCGGTATCTTTGTCTTTGGGGAGGGTCACACATCTTTGACCTTTGCGGAACTTTGCTCTCCTGTTCTTAAACCACACCTGTGGGGATTGGGGAAAATATATTTTTTTCCATTTCTGAACCTACTTATCATCACAAGGGGGGGAGGGGGGGGGGGGTGCTGGAGCCTATTCCAGTAAACTACAGGCACCAGGCGAGGGATGGCTTGAGTTGGTGGACAGCCAATCGCAAGGCAAGAGGATATATACAACCATTTATGCCTACACTCATACCTAGGAGCAATTTAGAGTGTTCAATCAGCCTACTCTGCAAGTTTTTGGGATATGGAAGGAAATCGGAGTACCCAGGAAAAACTCACTCAACCCTGGGGAAATCATGTAAACAAATTCCACATTGAGATGGAAAGCTCAATCTCAGAACTATGAGGCCAATGCGCTAAATTGGTGTGAGGTAAAAGATGGCAATATAAATTAAAACACAAGGCTATGAGAAGTGGTGAAGTGTTGTGACCTGACAATGCAATGCTTATTAATATTAATATACTTGATGGCCAAAATGGCTATTTTTGGAGTACTGGATAGTATCAGATTTGGTCACAAGATCGTGCTTTTCGTCTGCTGTAAATTAAACACGATTGGGACAACCTTGTTTTGGAACTGATAGTGGCACAGAATTATGGAATATTTTTAAATAGAGCATTCTATGAGAAGGTGCTGGGAGGTCTTTTTGGTCAATTCCTTCAATTTACGATCCTAAAATGTGATTTTCGGATTTGCAAACACCTCTTGAAGAAAAAAAATCAGATCAGAAGTCCAAAAGTCTCTCTTAGGACATCCTCAGTGTGGGGTGTGTGGGAAATTCCCTGTTCTGTGTTGGTGGGTGTTGTTAAAAAGATCATAAAGAGTACTTATTAAATCCATATAGTGTTGTGTGGAAGCTGACCTGAATGCGAGCCTCGGGCAGGTTGATGCAAATGGCGAGTCTCTCTCGCATGCTTACATCGGGGTATTGAGTCTGCTCAAAGGCTTTCTCCAAGGCTTGCAGCTGCGACACCGTGAAGGCCGTGCGGCTGCGGCGCTGCTTTTGCTGGTTTCCATAGCGTGCTTCCAGGATAAGTTCTAGTGCCATGGAAAGAAAAACAGAAAAATGGGAACCAGTTACACACCAATGTTCAGATTATGGGTGTTAATCTGAAACATAACAATGAATTTTGACTCTTTTTGACAATGCAACAATATTTTGCAGACAGTTGTTAAAAATACAAATTTGAAAAATATTGTTACACTTGAATGCAAACTATTCTTTTTAACAAAAATGATCCAAGAAATTATGGTGTGGAGCGAGGTTTTGCTTTTCATTTCATTTTTCGATTTAGTCGGTTTGCCATTTGAACAATTAAAATCAATCATTATAGCAAAGGTGGTTTACTGGTTTGTAAAAAGAGAGGTGGAAAATTGATAGTCATTGTTTTTACTAAATGATACATGTATGTATATATTATTACAGTGAAAAATAATGATAAAAAATGTCATAACTACTATGTACATCAAAAAATGGTCAAAACACCCACGTTGGTGAGTTTAAGTTAAATGATTGTGTTAAATTTAGAGATAATATCATATTAAATTGATTATTTTCATCTCACAATCATATAAATGAATTTCATCTGGAATAGCTCGGATAAAATCTGAGCATTATCTTTGCAACTGGAACGAAATGTAGTGTTTCTTATGTGTATACAGCACAAAAACTATGTCTGACAGACAAGATTGAGTACCTGCAAGTCTCTCATCCACCGACAGGGTGCGCGCTGCAGGGCCAGCTGTGGCGAAGACGCTGTTGTACTGTGGTGCCATCTGCTGGTAGAGTTCCAGCAACATCGCCGAGTTGACGCCAGGCAGATGGAACATGCCGCACAAACCGATTGGCCGATGTCCAAACCTTTTTCACTAAGAACCACATAAAGACAATATTAATGTTGACTTTCATTCCCTTTTTTTTCTTGTTTCCATATTTTTTTATTCTTATAAGGACTGCGGAGGGTGCAGGAGCCTCTCCCATACAAACTAAGGACAGCAAATAATTTACTATTTGAGGTTTTGCAAATTATAATATGTTTAGCATTTTCAATTGATTAAAATAATGGTAAAATTAAAATCCACTCAAAATGTGTCGGATGATTATGCCAATGAGTTATGAAAAAATATCAAATTATTAATAAAATTATTATTATTATTGGTACTATATTATATTAGATATGATGTGTTACCTCGGACTATAAATTGCACCATCCAAATAATGCACAACAAAGAGGAAATAATTCTACATAAATCACACTGGAGCAAGTCTCATTTTATAGAGGGAAATGTCTTATTTGATCAGAAACCAAGAACAAACATACTTTAAAGGTAAAAATACTTAAATGAAGCGCAATAAGCTAAATAAGCACCCGTTAAAGTACCATTTTAACTATAGTGGAACAAAAACAATCTTTCAGTGGTCAGAGAGAAAACTAAAACACCACACAAGCCAAAGTATGAAAAAAGTGCGACTTATAGTCCGGAAAATACAGTAAATATAATACAACATTAACAAACAAAACCAAATAATCCACCTATTGAGACTCAGACCTGACTTTTAACAGTGAACACCCACACTAAAACAACACACTGATGGTCAGGCCCCAAACATAGAAATTTGAACAACCATGCATAATCAAAGTAAACAACATTCCTTACTGAAACGCATAAAATTTCTGATTAAGCATGCATATAAATCAATTACTATAACATATATGGTTGAAAAATTTGAGGTGTTATTACCTGTGTTGATATATATATATATTTTTGGCGGGGGAGAATATTTCAGTAGCGTTTTTAGAGTATATCCCCGCTGGCACAGAAGCTCCCAAATTCTCATCTGCCTGCAAACATTGTCAAGGCTCACTATTTAACAAGCATTTAGCCAGGCTCCCTTCAACCATTAGCCAATAGAAAGAAAGGTATTAGCTGGGATTAGGTAGGATGAGGAGGGGGATGTGGAGTTGCACAGGGCTCAAGTTTTTGAAACTATTGAATTTGAAGGGATTTATGCCAAGGATCCCCCTACAAGCGAGCGTTAAAACAATTAAAACAATGTGGTGGGCTAATCTCTGAGGCAACCCAGATTAAAACAGCGGTCTTCTCCTTAGTCGGCCCTCTATTCTTTCTCCCATCATGCCGCTGCCTTTGACGGCCCCCCCGACACAAACCCCTCCTTACCTCTTCTCTTCCCAGGAGGGTTTGTTTTGCTAACACACACAATATTTCGCCTGGTAAACTGTCACCGTGTGAAGGTAATCCTAATTCAAACCTGTTGAGAACTTCTTCAAAGTATAGTCAATTAGGAAAAGTTCCCAGAGAGCTCAAAACTTCAATCCACTGACTACATAGTCATTTTTTTTAAATCCATATTTTTGTAGTTATGGTTTTCTATCTCTATGTCCATCCATTTTTATCCATAAAAGGTGTGGTTTGGTGTTCTACCAATTGAGAAAAGTTGTTAATTTGCACTGTGAATTTGACTTAATTAGGCATATCAGCATACTGTATCAAAATAATCTATCTTCAGGGTAATATTTATGGCATTTTATTCGCTATATAAATGTAATCAATAACCCTTGGGACCATTTTTGGGGGGAAAATCAGCTTTTTAATCTGATTGAAAATAAAATGATTAAGTATTATATCATATCATCATTTATCTCACCTTATCTCTCCTTTTCTGAACTGCTTTATCCTCACTGGGGTCGTGGAGGGTGCTGGAGCATTTCCTCACAGTGCCTTGTACTAATGGAGATTGCAGATTTTCAAAGAGAAAGGAATAGAAATGATTATTTTGGGATTTATAAAAATAAAAATCAATTTCACTGAAATATGAGAATTCACAGCCAGTCTTCTCATTTTAAATGAATTGGGTGTCCATTGTTGTCAGTGGTAGGCATTGAGTTGATTTTGACACTCTTGTTGATTTTGGGGTACTTGGGGGTCATTTCTTATAGATTTCGGGTTGCTTCCTGCATATTTTTGGGGGACTTGGGGTACATTTTGTACATTTTTGAGCCATTTTCTTCTTCCTGTTGATTTCAGGGTACTTTATGATGGTTTTGACAAGAAAGAGTTATTTTTTTCTTTTGGTCTGAGTTCTGGGAATTGAATGTGCCATTAGAAATAATAGGGCCATTAACTAATATGTATATCAGAAAGTTTCAGTCAAATTTTGGAGCAGGTGTTTTTGCCAAAAACGGGCTAATTGTGTTTTTGGAAATCAAGCTTGTATTTTTTTTCATATGTAAATTATGTGAATCAGACAACCCTGTTTGAACAAATAACATTTTCCAAATTTGAAATGTTGGGTTTTTGTCATTAGAAATAAATGTGGTTGTTTTTTTTGGGCCCCCAAAAAACGTGTGAATTTGGAAAATAGGCTGTGAGCTAAACTGTAAAAGTGGATGTGAAAAATACTCATAATAAATATTTGGGTAACTTTATACAAGTTGCTGCTGGATCAGGATAATTTTAAACATAAAACTAATTGCACTCAATTTTCACTAATTTTCACCACATCAACATTGAATCCAACACGACTGTCTTAAAAAATGTGCAATCAAACTCTAACCCTAACCCGAACAGTCAAAAAATGTGGGTAATATTCGAAAAAGGGAAAGTAATAACCCTCCCATGTTATTGACTTAGAGGTTGAACTAATACTTGGACTTTACTTATTCAACTCCTTCACATAAGCGACTACTTCAGACTATGAAAATATGTGAAAATGTTTGTGCACACTCCCCTTTTCCCAACTTGGCCTTTTTGTCTTGCTCCTTTCACTGTTCCTGGCTGTCAAGCTATATTAGTGTCCGATAGAAATAAGTCATTTAGAAGAGGCTCTGTCGGCCAGCCCCTCGGCCCCACTAAAAGCTCCAGGATTAGGTCCCAGAGGCCTTTGTCTCGGCAGCCTGTAGGATTAGGAGAGATTTAGCGCGAGGAGAGGGGGGGAAAAAAAAGTAGTTATTTCATGGCACTTTCATGATGAAACCTGGCCAAAGCTGTGTTGGCTGGGGGGATTAAAAGCACACAAAGAGTGGGCTTGTGTGTGACCCTCCCCATCTCAGAGCCACCACTGCTGACTCACTCCCTGTCACCGGCGTAACCCTTCCCTTTGCCGTCGTTTCCCCTTCGGGAGGCCACCAAGGTCTTGGCCGAGTTTACCTCGTGGCCATCAAGTTGCTTCTCAATTTCCTCGTTTGCTGAAGTTCCCACATGAGGAAATGAAAACTACACTGATGTACAATTTAGAGGCTAATTATCGGACTATGAGGTCACTATAAAAGGCTTAAAAGGTCATGTTAAGTTGCTATGCGTCAAGTTCATTAAATACTTCACTCTTAGTGAAGGATTTCCCAACCTCCATCAAGTCGAGACACATTTTAATACATTCATTACAGGGATATATTAAATAGACTTAAGTTTTGCACTATTTGTTGATCTGTCCCTAAATAGTTTTGTGCCAAGTTGACAAATATTCTGATCCAGTGAGCAATAAAAATGAATTGTACCCAAGGAAAAAGAGGTTGGCATGTTGGCCTCTGGGTTCTTGATGTTCAAATCCAGGTGAGCCCACCTATGTGGAGTTTGCATGTTCTCCCTGAGCCAATGTTGGTTGCCTTCGGGTACTCCGGTTTCCTCCCACATTGCAAAGACATGCATGGTAGGCTGGTTGGACACTCTAAATTGCACCTAGGTATGAGTGTGAGCATAAATGGTTGTTTGTTACCTTGTGCCCTGCGATTGGCTGGCCACCAATTCAGGGTGTCCCCCACCTATGGCCCAAAGTCAACTGGGATAGGCTCCAGCAACCCCTGCAACCCTAGTGAGGAAAAAGTGGTTCAGAAAATGAGATGAGAAGTAGCACTGGAGCATCAGTCATATTTTTCTTAGGAAACTTATTTTATCAGACACCATGAACCAAACCTATAGTTATATCAAGTAATTCGGGAACAGCAGGCTAAATAGGCATTTGTTATCATAACATATTGACAGTTATAAGCCTATCAAACTTTGGAAGTTGAAATTCCAAACTATGACAAACATTTCTGGCATATAGTAATCTGGAAAATACAGCAGGTTAGGTGAATTATATTCATTGTATCGTCTGTCACTATGGCGCTTTCAGACAAAAATACTGCAACATTACCATGCAATTTACATATGTAGTTTCTTTTCAGACATAGTGCCATGTGCTTGATCTTTCTACAGATCGCTGGCATTCACAGGGGGTGAACCTCTTATGAAATGAACCTCTTAAACGAGGTTCATTTGGAAAAACAAATTGTAGTAATACCTCCTCACTATGTGAATTAACTATCGCAAATTCACCACATTATCGTATGGATCTGCCAAATATATAGAAAATGTTGGTAGTTTAGGAACAATAATACAAATATGAAATTTCAAATCTCAATAGGATGGTATTTCACATTCCACTAATACTAGAGATGGTTTTAAAAGTCATAATAATATTAAATAGACACCATAAAAACACAATCCCTACAGTTGCGGTTATTCATTGGAGGCTATTAACTGGAATAAACAAGGTATTACTGCACTATATGCATAAATCCACATAAAACACTATAAATACACATAATTTTACCACGCTGCTCTTTGCCAACTGTTTGTCAAAAGTTGATATTTAAAAAAAAAAAGTTATTCTCGTTGTGAGGCGGAATAATATAGAATTGACCTCAACTACGTTAGTTATTCCAGTAGGTCATCAACTTGCGTACACGTACTGCAAGTGACTGGGTCACTGCACGGTAAATTACCGTGTAATGTCAGAGTAAAATGAGCCGGCAGATTCTGTTCAAGCATAAGCCGCTTAAACACCGTCGCATTACCGGACTTCAGGGCATTCCCGAGAGGGGCTTATTTGTTACAGGTGGGGAAAAAAGATACTTGTATATTAATTGTGGTAACATTAGAACTTTGAGCTTAAATAAGTGTAATTCCATGGGGTTTTGTAGTAACTCTAATGTTAAACCATTTGATTTGGTGCAGTACTTTTAATCACCAGCATTATAAGTAGTTTGCTTTGAAGACTGAAAAGTAAGAAAATGAGTAGTTAGTGGATTTCAGCAAATGTTGGGTTAAAACAGCTCAAAAGTAGAGAAACTCTTCCTAGGAGGATCCGCTTACACATGCATGGATTACAGTGAATGAAAGACAAAAGGCTAGTCACATTAATGAGCAGGTGATGACATACTACAATAACACCACTGCTTATTAGTCAAAATGCCATCCTGATGACATAAAACCTTAAACCTTTGCCGTTATGAGTTACTTTTAAAGTAAAATTGGCAATAAGTGCAAGAGCAAATGGGCCAGCCTGCCAAAAACAGGCTACTGAAAAATACATACAATTGTTGTGGGGTTTTTAAGATCAAAAACACTGTTCAGAATACTAAAAAAAAACTACTAAAATTAATACAACCCTTTTTTTCCACACAAAAAAATTCTCTTTCTGGGTTAATTTAATATTGTTTAATTTGTATATACGTATACGGTAATTTAATAATAGTACAGTTTTATGAGTTTAGTATTAGCGCATTGACCTGACGGTTCTGAGGTCCTGGGTTCGATACCAGGTTGGTCCTTACTGTGTGGACTTAGCATGTTCTCCCTAGGCTTGCGTGGATTTTCTCCGGGCACTTCGGTTTGCTCCTACATTCCCAAAATTTGAATTATAGGCTGCTTGAACACACTAAATTGCCCCTTAAGAGTGTGAACTTGAATGCTGCCCGTAGTTAGCTGGGTTAGGCTCCAGCACCCCCGTAGCTGTTGTGAGGATAAGCAGTTTGGAAAACGAATGAATTATTATTCTATTGAAAATAAGTTACTTGTAGTAATTCATAAATAATATCTGAGTTTATTATTTTGTACTAAATAAAGTACACAGTAGTATTTACTTTTTTGTTATATATATATTTCATCCCTCGATCTATTTTGGCTACCATTTTTTTTTTGTTAACGACTGTTTAACAGATGTTTCCAAAGCAAGGCCCCTTGTGTTGCAGTCTTCTTTAATGAGTTGTCAATAGTGGACTTTTCTTTTATTGACAATCTCTGTCAAGAGAGGACCTTTGTAGTCATCAGGTCTGAATGGAAGCCTCCCTTCTGAACAGCGACCGGATCAATCGGCATACTTAACACAATTGGAAAGCCTTTGGGAACGGCAATGTTTGTACAGGAACATGTGGACCGAAGAGCGGCAGAGGGGCTAAAGCGTCCTTCATAGAGGGAATCGATAGGGCTGGCTAACCTTTGACCTGAGACGGACGGAGTGGGCGAGCAGGCGGTTGGTCAGTGTTTTTTCTTAAGCCCACCCCCCGCTGTGAGCTCTGACACTAGTTGAGACGCACTCTGGGTTTAGGCTGACATTGACCACCAAGCGCACACACATAAATGTATCTGATTGGGTTTCAGATGGCAAGCTTAGCAAAGTACATTTTTTAATTCGAAGCAGCCTAAATAAACTAACGTGAATACAAGACATTTTGCAAAGCCGCCCTCTAATATTCAATGAAATGACATTAAACTATGAAGGTTATCAAAATGTTCTTTTGGGATAACGATCCAAAAATTCGGCAAGCCTATAGTTTCATTGCTACATTGCATAATAGCAAAAAGTTGAGTCAAGCGTTCCCTTCCTTAGGCTCATGCAGAGATAATTGAGCTCTCCATCCCTCAGCATGGGGTCAATTTCAGAGCCCACACCAGTCAAAGGTGATCATTGGAGAGAGAAAGGCGAGCATTGATCGAATTTGATAATGAAGACGACCCCTCTAAGCTGCTTTGCTCCACACGTTTAAGAAATCCTCTGCAACACTAGGAAGCCGCCCTCCCTGTCACTGCAACATTGTGTGGCTATTGATCCCGACTATCTGGCTCTTTTCATACCTGGGCTCTCTGGCCTGGCCGGGGGAAATGCATCCTGACATGCAACGTGAGGAGCTTAATAGGCAAAAGATGGGCCTCTCACTTTACCCCTTTCACTCCCATTTATCACATCTGCTGGAGTGAGGTTCACAGCCGCTGCACCTGCTGTTGGATGGACACACTGTACTTGCAGAGAGCAGCCTAACTAACTATAATTCCATGAAATATAAAAGACAACAAAAGACTGACCTTTTCAAGTAATGACATGCCACACAAACTGCTCTCCTCCCACAAGGCACTGCATCCAGTCTGGCCAACACAGGTTTTTAAAGTTAGACTTTTTCAAAGTGGAATTGCACAATATTTTACGGTTTGACAAAAGTAAAACTGTCTGTAAAACACTGAATTGAATTTGAAAGTGGTTGAAATGCATCAAGTGACATTAATTGATAACAGTCCATATTTTGGACACAATTTAAAAAAAAAAAGCTCAATAAAGAAATTTTATCTGAATAAGTGTTCCTTTAATAGTTGCTTTAGCAATGCACACTAAAAAAAAGTTACAGCCAGAATGAGCAGCACTTTTTTTTAAAATTGCAACTATGCTATCCATTGGGTCTCTTCTTTTTACCATTTGACCAAATTGTCAGTCTGTCAACATATACAAGCTAGCGCAGCACTAAAAAACCAAGACACGATGAACTATTTGGGTTGTGACATCACAACCAGAATTACTGCAAAAAAAGTGTTCCCGTATGTTGTTTTGGGTGTAATCATTATAAAACTTAAGTGCCCACTTCGTTTTCAAACTATAAAATGACATGCATATAGTCATTTTCATTTTGTAACACGGTCACAGGCGGACCAGTGGGTAAGTGGTTAGCGCATCAGCCTAACAGTTCGGGGATCGGGGTTTAGATCCCAGGTCTGGACCAAAGTTTGCATGTTCGGCTGGTTAAACATACTAAATTACCCCTAATTTGTTTATCATTTGATGATCAGTCACATTAAATACAACACAGTAAGCCAAAGCATATCCATAGACATACCCTTAAGAATTTTTGACAGTTTTCTACGGGCTAGTTTATCACAACAATAAAATAATACTCTGAGATTTTGGCTTTTAAGTTTGGTGTGCCATACCTAAGATTTACGTGTCCCATCCTATCACCGCTGTGAAAACAACTTCAGAAGCCACTGGCAATACCTTTTTTTAATAGAAAAGATAAACAACCGAAAATACAAAAGAAAACATTGCGCTTATATACAACAATTCATGTGGCCGCCTTCAACAGACAATAGAGTAAATTAAATAATAGTGCAGCCCAATGATAAGCCTATAAAGTCCCATTTCCTGACATTTTATTTCAATGCAGAGCATAGGACAAAGATGGTACTAAAAAGTACAGCGATATACTGTAAATACGTACATTTATCAGTTTCCTTAGAGAAATCAAAAATCTGTCATGTTTTTTCTAGCTAAATAAGGGACAATTAGCCAAGAACATGGATGGGCAGGGAGAGAAATGGCATGTGCACTTACTTCTATGTCAATGTTCCAAAAGGCTAAAGCACTCATGTATATAACAAGTAAAGTCCTTACCTTTGTGAAGTAAATGCATGTTAAAACAGATAAAGAACTTGCACTTGAGACAATTCAAGAGTTTTCTTCTCATAGTACAATGCAGTCTGCCATTATGATAATATTCCTTCTCACCCTGTGAAAACAAATTTTAAATTCTAATTGTTGTTAAGAAATTGGTTTTAAAACCAACTTGAGATATCCAACAACAAACAATTCATTTTGATGGACTTACAAATGAGGATTGGTTCATCCCAACAAGTAATACTGATAATTAGGGCTTCTATCATCTCCGAAATGTGCGCAATGAAGCCAAAAAATAATAGATGCTTCTGGCCTGTACTGCTCAAAAGTGAGCGGAGCCATCCCAACATCTTGATAGATACTTCCTAGGCATGAAGTGAGGCCTAAAGGTGTGGCGTGAGGTCATCTTTTGAGTTTAGCATCCTCCTTTAGCCTCCATATCATTAGTTCCATGCAGGCAGAGGCATCTTCACTTGAGTCATGGCCATCGACTGTCAACACACCCAGAAATGCAAAATGTCACAAAAAGATGAATGACAACAAAAAGAACAGATTTAATAAGTTGAATGACAAAATTAAATCATTTGTGGTTAAAAAAATGCCTGCACTGTTGGCATCTACTGGCAACATGGAGGTACAGCAGTTTAAATGGAGTCAACAAAATGAAAACTATCCACAACATGGTTTCATAGTGTACAGATAGCGAACCAGGCGCAATTCCACTTAAGTAGATTGTGAGGGACTTTTATGGCAGCTCAAAGATTGTGTTCTTCCCTATTTCCTGGATAGAGCCTTAATGCAGTAAAGAGTCTTACATATGTGAATGCCAAATCCCATTTGTCTTTATATCCTTTTTCATTAATAATCATTATTTTGTTCATATATACAAAATAATAGAAGTATTACAATTAAAACTAGAAATGCACTGTTATGGCACCAAATAACACAGTTGATTTTTTTTTAAATTATAATTAATTTCATAGTGTTTAACTCAGGCCCGGTGGGTAATACATTGGCCTCACAGTTGTGGGGTCGAAGGTTCGATCCTATGGTCGGTCCTCTTTATGTGGAGTTTGCATATTCTCTGGTTACTCCAAAAAACAGGCAAGATAGGCTAGTTGAACACTCTAAAGAATAAATGAGTGTCTAACTCATTTCCTGCCATTAACCATGAGATACATTCAATTATTTGAAACTTTCAGGATTGGGTCTTAATGCTATGTTTTCCAATGGCTTTGATGATGCCGGAATTCTAATCCATTTTGAATGGGTGGGGTGGCAGTGACCACCCTCCAGCATGCTATATAAATAAACCTAAGTTGTCCAGCTGTACTTAATTCTCTTACCGCTGTCCTGAATGATGCGTTTAAGGTGGTCTGCCATTAGGTTCCTCAAGGCACGTTTGTAGGGTAGACCTAGTCGGTGAGGGAACACAATGGCTGTGTCTACCACTGAATTATGAATAAGCTGAAATAAAAAAGGCAGAAAAAATATCACATTATAATTTATTAAACGACAGACTGCACTCTGGACTGGTGGGCAATCACTGGTGCTCATATATGTTGCTGGAAATTAGGAGGTGTCTACCTTGAGCGCCAGGAGGTCACTCTCCAAGCTGTGACCCACCAGGATGGACTCAGCACTGAACATACTGAGGAGCACAGCCTGAACATCTCTCAAAGTGATTGTGGCACCATCCAAATCTTCTGGTGTCACACCAGAAAATCTGTTCACAGACCAAAAACCCATCATGTACTGTTTCCACTGAAAGACCCATTACCACTCTGCTAGCAGCTAATTTCAGAATGTAGAAGACAAAACGTACCGTGTGTTGAAATCAACCACTTTGCTGTCAGGTTTGACAAATGTGTCGTAGATGACTTTTAAGTCCGAGTTTATGACTGTTATTCTTGTCAGGTCCAACCCTTGCTTGGTATAACACTGGTTTCCAGGACATAATAGAGGTGAAAGAAATATTTTGGATGAGAAAAACATGCCGCTGTGTACAAACTGGATTTCCAAAAAGGGTGGCACACTATTAGAGGCGGAGCTAGCAAATAGGTCAAAATGTAGTTGCTTAGGGCTCCGGCCTTTAAAGAGGCCTCTGAGGGTTGCCAAAAAGTATTCCGCAGATACTACAAGAACTGTCAAGAGTTCTGACAATAACTTGACTTGTCCATTCGTTTTTGACCGGATGACATGGCATCCCATTTGTCCATAAAGAAATTAGAAGAGAGGTTTCCGCTTCTCAACGACCGATAAACTTAAACTAAACCTGTCCCAGAGAACCATGTTGACGATCTTAATCTAATATCATCATATCACACAGCGCAAGGACAAATTGATTGACCTTACCATCTCACAATCCAAAGCAAACACTCCTCCATTGCCATCATGTGGGAGAGCTTTGCTGAAAGTTGTCACATAGCCGTCTAATGACTCCGTGCGCCCATCTTGAACATGTTGCTGTGGCAAATGTGAAGATTTATCACATAGATGCATATTAATTTACACAGTGAAAAATACATTGACTGTCTATTTGAATTGTCTTTGAGATGTCAGTGTTCAAATGTTAGAAAATACCTGTGCCGTTTGGCAGCCTAGAGAGCCCACGGAACCAGCGCAGCAACTGTACATAGTCTCCCAGCCTCCAGCCACTGTGACAGTAGGAGAAATATTGACATTAGATGTGTGCTTAAGAAAAAAAAATCTGATTCTGATTTAAAAAAAATAATAAAACATCACATTCATGAAACATGTTTCTATTTTTACTACCGCTATAGACAATTAAACAATATTTTGGGTTCATGAGATTGTCAAAGTGTTAATGTCCTTAATTAGGTATTATTGTGTAGCCCACTACTAGTTGATATGAACAGGAGTAACTCTTTACTATTACAATTGGATGATTAACAAATATCCTACCCTTCTGCCTGCGCAAACGCCCCCAGTGAAAAGAGCATTCTTCTTTGCGGACACAGCTACCCTTGATGTTCACTTTATACTCGGCACCGCATCTGCAGCATATCTTGGTGAATGCTAAAAACACAAAAGTAGTACTAATTTGGCTGATAGCGTATGGGAAGAAAAAGCAGGAGAAAAGGTGCACATTAAACTTTGTGCAAAATACAAGGGAAGAAAAGATGGCGTTAAAACATCTTCAGAGATCACTATTTTTAAAAATGTGGCACATTGCTTTGTTCTGTGGAGCAGTCATGCAGAAAGAGAAAATGCTAAAATAATTGCCTCAGTTGGAAGCAGAAGTCTTGTCAAGGTTAAAAAAAAAAAAATGCAAAGAGAGATTCCAAAATGACAATGTCAAAGTTAATATTTACGATTTTTAACAAAAGGGCTTTTAACACTGTCTAACACCTCTAAAAAAAACTGTATGCGAATCTATTATTAGGCTAAAAAATGCTTTTATAGTGCAAAACCTTGGGCTTTAAGAGCCTTAGTTTTCATTTAATGTAAAAATTCTGAATAGGGATGTTTAGACCTATTATATAGTCAACACAAACGACAATGGGGCTGTAATTTAATAAAACTTTTCAGAGCATGTCCCCTTCTTTATGTTGAGGACTGGACAAGATGTTACTGATTAGTGCATATCAGCGTGAGTATCTCTACTTACGGTCCATGATAACTTTTTTCTCGGGGAGGTTATATATAACAGCCTTTCCTATAGCGTCGGGGTTTATTCGGGGGTATCGATGCTCCTGCAGCTGCTCTTCTGTCATCAGGTAAGCCTTCAACTTTCTGTAAAGTGCAGCACCTATAGTGTTGAACAGAAACATGTTCAAATATAAAATAACAGTTGGTGTTGTTGTTTTTTTTAACATTTATTGAACAAGTAGAAAACAAAATTAAACCAAGGTAAGTATACAAAATGTAGTGATGTTAAAACCTGATACTCCGTATCGGTGCTTGATATGATTATATTTGAAGTAATGGACAGTATCATATATCATATCATATTCTCGGCTCTGAATAAATTGAGACTGAGATATGATGCTTAAGTCAAATTGACAATGACAAATGAGAATGTAAGCCTCACCTTTGAGATCCTCTTCCTGCTGTTTCCCCATCCTGTTGACAGTGAAACTAGTCGTTGCTGCAAGACGGCCTCCCAGAACATCCTGATGAGACTGTGGCTTCCTCGATGGAGGTAAACTCACATCCCCTGTAAAGCAGCGCCCATACAAAGTTTACATGAGAAACAGATATATACATATAGGTACATTTTACATGGCATCTTACTTACAACCTGTTAGGACGTCGTGTTAAACGTTTGTAAATCATTGTATTGTGTTTAGATTTAACATAACATCCCAACTTCACTGGGGGGGGGGGGGGGGGGTGTATTGGGTTTTAATGTATGATGCACATACTAATAACTAAGGAGCACGAGCTGCTCTTGTTGCGGAGCTTCTTCAGCGTGTTGACAGCAACATTGAGATAGATTTTCTTGGTGTTACTGCGCTCATACACCAGCTTCTCCTCATCCAGGCCCTGAATCAAAAAAATAACACATTTCAATTAAAAACACAGTGTCATCAAATAGCACAATACAAGTAAATCAAAGGTGGAGACATCTTCAAATCTAAAAGACATTCTCACCATCTGGAAGGCGACGTTCTCTGATGGGCAAAATTTGCAGCACTCATCTATGAAAATGTTGAGGTAGCGTTGGCGGATAATGGTTGGGATTTTGGCTCCAAATTCAATAGGGATGATGGGACGCTTCATGGAAGAACTCTGATGAAGTTAGAACAGAATATAGTTAGCTCAATCACATGGTAAAACAGACCTCCTGAGGCAATATTTCCAATGGTTGCTTTTACTGTAGAATCTATTATCAATACAGTAATCCCTCGAATATCGCGGTTAATGTACACCAGATATGCCCGCAAGAATCAAAAAATTGCAAAGTAGGGTCACCCCTATTGATATATGTTTAGATTTATTTATTTATTTTAACTTCAGTGCTGAGCGGCTTCTGCTTACAAGTTTCAGCCTGGATTTTCATATTTTTATGAACTAAAAGAATATATAATTACAAATAAGTAAATGAAGCATTACTGTATGTGTACTGATCAAATTTGATATTAAAATTAATTTGGAATTCCTTAATTTGACTTGCAGTGTAAATCCCACCTGACTAAAACACACTGCCTCAGAAATACTAGCACCATGTGATATGGGTCAATTGCACCAAAGAGAAGAAAAGTGATTTTAGAGAGGGAATAGTAACGGTACGAGTTGTCAGTTGTTTGTCCAGAATTTTAAATTTCGAATGAGAAATACAAGATATTCTAGTGGCAAATACCTTCATGGTGGGTGTGTGAGCAACACGTTTCTGTGCAACAGTGGATGTGGTCTTCGACAAGATCCCAGCTGTGGTTTGAGTCTTAACAGGCAGGCCAATGGCTGATTTAGCATCAGAAGAACCTGCCCAAATATTCAAACCGAAAAATTTCAGAAAAAAATCATGGTAACCCCCTCAAAAACATTACTTTTGCGTTTCATTTTAGTCCTATTAATATGATATAGAGCAAAGCCAATGAACATTTTTATATGATGGTAGTTAATTTTGTGTCATTAACAATGGCACTATACTCATGTCAATATAATGCTGTAAGTGCAAAATTCAGTGTATAAAATTATAAAATATTTTTCATAATTAAAGGTTTTTTTTGCCTATTCTACGTTTAACAACAAGGTAGCTTTTCGGTAAATACAAATGCAAAAAATGTCGACATTTCTCTTAATTCAGTAATCAATTTACTGACTGCACTTTTAGAAATCCTAATAACAAAACAAACAATGTTAGTTCAGATAGAAATAGCAACCTATAATAATAATATTTCACATTAGCTTGGTCCTAAAGATGTTTCTAATAATGTGCACTTGATTCTAAGGAGACCCAATTATCATTAAGAGAAAAATATTTTTAAAATAAAAATAAGCACTTTGAGATGTATTTTTGCAAAGGCTACATTTTTAATGAAATTTGCGTTTTGAGGTATGAGCATTGACGAAAAAGGTTTCTACAACTGATTCCTACTTGTATTTTGGGATACTGTCAATGGATTGGGACGGTGTGCAATCCGCTTCTTCTCTCCTGAAGAGCTGGTGCTGGGTGTGCTTTGTGCAGGTTTTTTGACTGAAGCCGAAAGCTGAGCAGCTTGTTGTTGGGCCATCTGCATCCGCTGATAGCAAACCTCCTGTGCCGTGGGTCTCCTGTACGGCCGGACCACATTCTTGGAAGGTGAGTCATTCTGGCAAACAGGGAGATGATTTTTTTTTTTTTTTTTTAAAGAAACTCAATGGGTGGTGTAAAAACTAATTATATTTAATATCTTAAATGCAATGGTATAATCATTGGGCGTTTTGATCGCCAAATTCTGGTTGATATCCCAAAAACTGATGGGCTGAGTTATATTTCAGAACTCAAATGAAGTTTATTGAACTCACAGGATTCATTTATCAAAACAAAAATCATACAGGTGCAGAGATTTGGGCACCCAAAGAGAAAAAAATACAAAACAATATTAGGTAGATATTTATTTTAGCAACATCTGGACTTTTCTTATGGCTTTGAATGTGTTATTTTCAAGATTATGTGTACAGGTATTTTTATCTACTCATCTTTATATTAAAAAAAAAACCAAAACATCCATTTCAGCTAAATTTGATGTTGTCAAACAACGCCAGCCAGCTCCAGATCACATCCAAGACATTCATACCTGGGGACTGAGATGGCCGTCCTAGAACATTGTACTTGCTCCATTATATAAATGCAAGAGTACATTTTTAGTAATGTGGTGGGTGGTTTTGTTGTTTGAATATACAGCCCTAGTGTAGTTTAAATTTTGTGACTGTTTGTTGTCATTTGCTGTTATCATCAAATAACACTATCTTACCTTCTTCCAGAATGAATTTTAGTAAATGGGTCAAATTCTGTATCTTTGCATGTGTGTAGAGACAAAATTATCATTTAAAGTGCATTTTTACATTTGAAACAATTGGATTGTTTCCAATCAAAATGAACCCATTTCTTCTCAATGAAGACCACAACAGTTTTCTACATTTAAATACATTTTTCGACTCAACCATGGTTTAATTCTTGGGCAGTAAAAATGTAGATTTTTTTTTGTCACATTATGAAAGATTGTTTAATTTAATTTGTCTGATATGATTTTAATTGTGTATAGATTAAAAGATGCTAATATGTAATCAACTGTATAAGAATGTGTGAGTATTTTGTTGCAAAAAAATATATATATTGCCGGAAATCTTGTGGCTTTTTGACAAATCTGTGTGTAATTACCAAAAAAAATGATGACTCTTGAAACAAAAAAATCCCATGGTGCAAAGCTACCAAATTTTAAGATTATCTGTTGACGAATGAGGGAAGGCGTAGGACTACAAAGTTAGTGTCCACAAGAAGAACAACAACAACCTGCATGGTAGTTTGACAGGGATTCAACCTGTAATATAAAATGTGGCCAGGCAGATGTTCATACTTCATTTGGAAATAATAATCCCGAAATTTGGAGTAAACCATTTTTCTGAACCCCAAAATTTAATTCAAATAATAGACAGACCCAACGGAAAACACAAGAGATGAGCTCTATGTACTTACATTTCCTTTGGAAACAAAGTGTGAGACTCTCTTTTTCTGACCAGGGAGGAAAGTAGTTAAAGTGCTTTCAGTGGTATCGTCCTCTGAATCTCTGGATGGCTGGGGGAGCACATACAAACATAAACACGTGACACTACCCGTTTTCAAAACAAAACCAATCAAAAGACCAACAGTATTAGATGGAGAGGTATGGAAAAAGGGGCTACCTGCTTTGCTTGCCGTCCCCTATCTTCCTTTTTGACATCAGTGGATTCATTGAAGATCCGCAAACACTCCTCCATGGGATCTGTGTCAAAGTCAAACTCATCCTGAAAAATGGACAAGTCAATCTCAACATCTTTATCTGGCCCCTCCTGGACTCTGTCATTGTCTTCCTCAGAGGAAGACAGGGTCAACTCAGAAGCTTTCCTCTTATTTATTTGCCCTCTCTTCAAAGCGTCAGCCGATTTTCTCACGAGTACTTCTTCAGGCTCGTCATCGCTGTCATCTATCGGCATCGGTTCTGCCTCCTCTGCGCTATCGTCCCCAAAAAGGTCGACGTGACTTAGATTTCTTTCTTTTTGTCCCATGCTTTTGCCAGGTTTAGAGGTGGTGCTGTGTTTTGACTTATTTTTGCTGATTGCGGAACTAGATTTGGTCTTAGAGCTAGTGCTGGAGGAGCTACTTTTGTTGAGTTTCTTTCCATCCTTGTCTCTTTTACTACTGTCATGTTGACCATTTTTGTGTTTTTCCTCCTTCTTCTTCTTGCTTTGTTCCCTGTCTGAAGTTTTGGAACTCCTGCTTTCTCCCGCAACGTTTTCCACATCTTTACCTTGTTTGCTAGTGTAACTATTTTTCGAATTCATCTTTTCTTCATCTTTTTTGTGATCCTTATTGACTTTATCAGCAGTCTTGGTTTTAACAATGTTCTTTTTATCACTGTTCTTCCCATGACTTTTGTTTTCCTTTTTAGTAGAGTCATGCTGAATCTTCTTTAGTGACTCTTGGCTCTTTTCCTTGCTACTTTTTTTCACAAGAGATTTTTGTCCTTCTTTTGCTTTCTCTGACTTATCAATTTTTTGTTTCTTCTTTTCTGGGCCAATCTTTTGCTGTAGAGGTTTTTGTGACTTGATGTCCTGTTTGTTTTTCAGTGTCAAGGCCTGTAAGGCACCCTTGGATCTATTTTTACTCTCCTTCTCCACACTGTCCACAGATTTTATCATACTATTGGCTTTTCTCTGCTGAAGACAACTGAGTGAAGTAGGTCTGTACTCAGTCCCAGAGCTTTCCCCACCAGAGTCAGAGAATGTGTATTTGTTCATGTCCACGCTCTCATGCTGTGCTTTTCTTCCAGACGGTACAGCCAAGTCATCCAACATAGGAAGTCCCTGTGTCTTTTTGGTGGCATCAACGCCAATAACACACACACCGGCACCCCTCTTGCGCTTTACCGTAATGCCTGCAGAGTAGTTGGAGAGCGGATCGTATTCCATGTCTGTAGATGGCCTTGAAGTATCTAAAGTGTATTTACATTTTGACAGAGATGTGCCGGTAGAGTATTTTGGAATTGGAGAAAATGGGACTTTGTGAGTTTGTGTTCGACACGTATTCTTTTTTACCGAAGTGGGAACGTACTCCATGGAGTTGCTATTGCTACCTCGATTGTCCGAATCCAAAGTATATTTGGTGCTTGGGGTGGGGCTATACCCCCCTGACGTCATTTGGTAACTGTCAGGATCGTACGCCAAGTATGGAGTAGCTGCTTTACCGTGAACACCTTCTGAGAGAGACGCAACTGTTTTTACGTCGGAAGTATACGGTTCGTCACCGAGCCGAGACAGTTTCTTCTTCTCCCTCTCCACTTCATTGCGGACCTCCTCGATAGCCCTGTTGACCATCTCCAGAGCACCGGTGAAGTCCCCCGAAGGTTGCGATGTTCCATTCTGATGTTCTTGAGGCCTCACAACTTCAGGTTTGAAAGGGTCATAAGCTTGTTCTGCTGAAAGTCAATACAGACTGTCACAATTGAATGGAACTATTCAAATGATCCACACTTGACATTGCAATTCTAAAATTCAGCTTTATTGTGGAAAATTAGGTTCACTGAAAAAGTATTCATTTGACCCACATGAGAGAACAGAATGCCTTCATCGTTCCAGAGTTCAACATTTTGAAGAAAATGTTCAAAACGTAGGTTCGCGTGCCAAACATTAACAATATGAGGGAATTTGGCCGGTCACAATTTTAAAACATGGCCCCAATGAGCAACAAAAACAGTTGACTATTTGTTCTCATGTTTTTAAGTCTTTTCACAGGAAGAAATAAACGAATGTCAAAGTGTTCAGAGTGAATACTAACATTTAAGGCAAGATTGGCTGTATGGCTGCCATTGACGGCGATAACACGGCTTATGTTTCTTTCTATAACTGCTAATCATTGCACAAAAGGAAGCGGCTTTGTTTCCATTTGTTCACCCTCTTCCGAACCGATCCCCGAAGCCGAATAATTAGGCAGCCGTCACTTGGACTCAAAAGCTATTTATTAAATCTGTGTCATTAGAAATAAAGTACCTTTCGGCGTTGTTTGGGGCTTCTTAGTTTCGACGGGAGCGCCGTAGTGCTGTCGTCTCTGTTGGCTGTGCCTGAAATGACAGTAGGGTCTGTTGCACCCATTGCCTTTTCCCTCGGTGTATTCCGTGAAAAATGGACAATCAAGCCCACGGAAGAAGTCAGTTGATCTGAGCATTATCCCCAGATATTCCTGTCATACCCCCGCCAATCTTTATTCGCTCATACGTGGGGCGATACACGAAACCTTAAGTGAGCGCTAGGACAATAACAACAGCGCCATGTTGGATCGTTGGCGGAAATGATATCTCGCGTCACCTCACACGTTTGGATGACGTCACACGTGTCACGTGATCAACGATTGACGGGCAAAATTTGTAGTACTACTACGCAACGTAGTATTAGTAATATCTTGAATAAGAAGATGTAGCGTACATTTATAACAATGTGTTCTAATTCACGTCTTTAAATGCACAACTGTGTTAAAAGGATACATAGTAGTACTAGCGAAAAATAATCATAGCACCTATACAGCATTGTGTCTGTGTTTTGGTACAAAATAATAGTGTATCTAAGAAAATTCGCCAGGGAATCATATCTTTACTCTACCCTTTAAGTGAAATTGGGAATCGTTTATAAATCAATTGTAAGGAACAAGATATACTGACTACATGTATGATGTATATTTGTCCTACACGTTTAAAGAATCAACAACTGGTTTGACACATTTATTTCACAGCAAATGGAATCCTCTGATCTTCATGTCTGGAAATTAATATGAATATCACTAATATTTTACCCAATCTTAATTTCAATGTAAATTTAAAAAATGTTATAATTTCCACGCAAATGTCATTGCACATAGCACACAATCCTTTGCACATTTTGCTCTGTTGAGCTGTCAGATTTTCTTTTTCCTTTGGAAAGACATTTCTCCACCTTTATTCTTCCTGATGACAGTCTTTGTAACCTGGAAAAACAAATCATACCGGAGCAAGCTGAAATTGAAGTTTTCCATACAACCTTCACTAATGTGGGAAATAAACCATGTTAAAAGCAACAGAATCTTTACAAGCTTGAAGAGACTTCCATCAGAACATGCACATAAAAATTATCACTAGCATTACTGAAATCAATTATAGATACTAAAATGGCAATTATAACAAAAAAAGTGTCATCGATAAAATGCATGACAGACAGGTAAACTAAACTAGAAATTCTATGAAATGCTTGCAGTCTGATTTGATGTTAGAAGAAAATTGTGGTTAAATTCATGTGTCCTTTGCCTTGTCATGAAATACTTCATTTCCCCACGGCCAAAAAACATTTTCCAATCAAGGTTAAAGAATAGTGGCTTTAGAAATTGAGTAAACATGCATACATATGACCAGCCATTTTTGAAAACAGTTTAAAATGCACAAGGTCTCATGGTGACAAAATGTGAATTCAGCTTGAGAAAGTTTAAATGTCGATTTTAAAATAAACAAGAAATATAATTTCAAATAATAGTTAAGATACCTGTTCAGAATCCATCCTTTCCTGTTAAAACAGCATGCTGTGAAAACACAAAATTGTTAGACATGGGTATTCAAAAGGATTCATAGGTAAAATGACATTTTACTGCAAATGTTAAAATTCTAATTAAGGCATAATCAAACTCCCCCATCAAGTTAAACTTAATTTTTAAACTAATGCTTGAATAAACTCAATCTACTCACAGCCTAGAGGAAACCATTTTACATACTTTTGGAATAAGGACATAGTTGTCTAATAATAAAAATCATCTTTGACTATCCCAAACAGTTTAGAAGCGACATTTGTGAATAGAAAATAATTCAATTTGAACTACCATATGCTAAACTATTGTTAGAAAAACATAAAAATTAAAAAATAAATGTTACATCCCCCCTGTGATAAGCCATCATGAAACTTTCTTTAAAAGCTTTGCCACACCAGGTGTGCTTTTTTTAACACTCATTCTTAATGACCTCATTAGCCACAGGAGTGTTACCTGTGTCATGTGATACAGGTATTTAATACTTTATCATTTATCTAATAAAACACTTTCATGGTGTAGATTGTGGAATTTTCACATTATAATTATAAATAGATGCAATATAAGTCTACCATACCCAAAGGTCAAAGTTGGTTATACTATAGTGGAATATATTTAGTACACGTAAAAAAAATACGCGTATATACGTATATATTCCACAAGAGGGCGACAAGTACTACATAAGGATAGTTTGGAGCCAGCCGCGCCTCATATTGAGTGGACAAAAGTCACACTGCAGTTGCGTCAGGTTAATTCCTCTATTTTATGCTGCCAAAGCTGAAAACATGTTGTGTAATGAAGAACTTATTCTGTATGGAATCAAAATGAGCTGCAATTCAACTTGCAACATACAATGTGCAATACTGCAATGTCCCCATGTTTTGTTAGAACCCTTTTTTGTTTATCTATCTAATTGTCTGTGTTTTGGGATAAAAAAAATACTCACACAATTTAATAGTATGCAAAATATTAAACTTTGTGATTTTTTTAATATGTTGTATTGGTTTTAATTCAAATATGTTAAATATATCATCAACAAAATCATAAAAAATTAGGAAATATTGCATAGTAATTTGTATGTTGGTATATTATGAAATCAACCACATTTTCTATTAATACACGCTCTGTTTTTACAGTTTAGCATGAGACATTTTCCCTTTAGGGTGAAATCTTAGACAATATAGGCATTCCATTCAATTAATTTTGGAGCATTTGATTTCCTATTTGTACCTTTGTGAACTTCTATTTGTAAAACTCACAGTAGCATTCCACATTTCTAATTTTGAAAGGTGTTCAACTTCCAGATAACTCAAGATGGCATTCCAAAGTTATTTCTTCTGCCCAGGGTGAATTGACAGCTCTTGCAGGAAGTTGCATCACTTGGGGAAAAACCCTCCAGCCAAGTCAAACCACTTACATGTCACATTTCAGTGACAAGTGAGCCCATATTTATCAACACATCACACCACTCAAATATCAGGGAGTGTGACTGATACGATTTACTGCTCCCTTAAGCCGTGGTCAACAGATAATGCTAGTTAATGTGAAACTAGTGCGGGAAGTGAACTCATGCCAGTATCAGATATCCAGCAAACCCCTTTAAACTTTACAGTAATCCAAGCAGACACGTGAGTTTTTAAAAGCATTTTATTGCCTTTTTTTTTTTTTTAGAAAACAATAGAAAATTCTGGAACAACTGTTTTTTAAGTGTTGCCTTGAGTGAACTGCACTCATTCACATGGTACAGTAAAGTGCTTATCTTAAACCCAAAACTGTTTTTGTGCATTTCAGGGTGATTTGTTTTTCTGAACTTAATTACCTGAGGTTTTTAAGAGGATGCTAAAAATCAGCCTTTTGCTCTGAAATTTCAGATTAAGGATTTTCTCCACCTCAGGCATGATTGTTAAATTCAGACTGTTGGGAAGTTTTTGATCAGTGTTTATGGATTCTAAATTTGTTCAAATATGGGGTTTCCACTGTTCCACGTGAATGAATTGAACACTTTACATCAAAATGACAAAAACAAAAGTCAAAGGCTTAGAATTGAACTTTTCCCCCATAACAGTGTTGAAACTGCCATTTTACAAAATCAAAGTAGAAATGCTTCATGACACAGAACTTATTTAGACCAATAAAGATCTCTTCCTTTAGTCTCTTTGCGTGCCTGAACACAACTTTCAATCTTAAGTCTACTATAGTCGATACTTGGGGAGACAAAAAAAAAATACTGAACTGTATTAGGAGTTTTACAAGCCACCCCAATTGCCTTAATCATTAGCTTAATGCATTAAGATTTTCCAAAGTATTTCCCCAAAGAGAGAAGAAACCTGCATAATTCAAGTCTTATTATAAGACAGAAAAAATCCCATGATGTTGCATTTAAAAAGGTGGTTTTGAGAGTTAGTACAGTGTCCTATTATCAGCAGAGTGCATCTTTTAAGGTAATCATTTCCAGAGTACCATTAATGCAGGGCTGGACAGTGGTTCATCAGCACCTGCCTGCTATGTTAAGACCTGTACTTCAATGTGCCAGTCATGACTTGAACCCGATTTCTCAAAACAGGTATCATTTCATTGCCAAGACCTATGAGTCACATAATTAACTTTTAACTCAATCAGAAAGAAGTGGATTATTGCCAAATCATGACTATTAATACAACATTTCTGTCAGGACACCTACAGTCCAGTCCAACTTAAACTTTCACTGACTCTCATAAAGAACATAACTCAAGGAAACCAAATATGGCTCCACCTGAACTCAAGAGCACCTCCATGACAACCACTGAGTAGAAACTAAAGCCATACAAAAATGAAAAAGTGGCACATTCACATGGAGTTTTAAACGTGAACAAAAAAAAAAACAAGGTAAACATAATACAGCTACATGTTGGTGGAACACTTTTTTTTGTTTTATGGAATGTTTTTCCTTTTTTTTGTCTAAAGAAAAAAAAATAACCTTCATTTTAGTCATTGGCATCTCATCGAAAAGATAATGCATAACAACGCTGATGGTCTGAATAAGTGTATTCAATTAAATGACGAGGTCCCATCGTCAAAATGTGCTTTTTCAAACCCTAACAATCAAGGGATATTTAACCTTCATGGCCAAAAATGAAAGGTTAGAACTAATGCATACATCGATTTGCATATTTTATAAAAAGAAAAAATATATATACATACAAAAATGAAAAACTGTAAGCGCTTGGTGTGGCTATGGGACATCATAAATTCTTTACAAAAAAAAAAAAAAAAAGTAATTACTCTGAGCAACATACCAGACATTGTTCAAGGATGTCAAGCCATATTTTAGGGGGTAGCTTTAGAAGTGTGACACTGGACAGTATGACAAATGATCATTGTGCATAACCATATAAATCAGCCCATTAATTACATGATGGCTGGCAGTGTACAGACATTCTAAGCTCTTGGAGCTTCAACTGCATGGCCACTGAACCTAGTTGATTCCAAATTGTTAATGTAATTTAGCTAAACCCCACCCCCCAGAAAGAAAAAAATAATAATAATCAAGCCTTAACGAATCCTCAGCCACACAATAACTGCACCAGGCACAGACAGCATTGGCTTACAGCTATTCCAACCCCATATGTACACCTTCATCTTGGCATATTGCATAAGCTTGTATGTATGTGCAGATTGACTGTTCATGCAGATACATACAGGCAAAAAGAACATTCCAGACAACTTTAATTCACAGTGGATCCAGTTGTAACATGGGAGCAGCACGACAGGTTGTCCTTTGGTGTCTGAGCTAAGTTTAAAACAAATGTCGAGAAAAGGGGTGGGAGGGGGAAACATAACTTAGAAAAAAAAAAAAGAAAAAAAAACATTTCTCCTAAACCGCCTGCCCCAAAAAACCTGGACGTGCATCTGAATTGGCAGGCCCTAGGCTTATTTACTTTAGAAGTGCTGCGGAGGGTCAAAAGGCATTTAGAAAAAGAGCTGCGGTCTCCTCTTACAGCGAGGCAGAAAGAGCCTGAATGGCGAGGGACCAAGGCTAGCTAGAGTCAGACAGACAAGGAGAGGAGCAGGTCTTTGATCTTCGCAGAAGGTCTGAGGTCAACGTTGACAAAAAAACTAAAAAGAAAAAAAAAGACAATAATAATATTCAGGCACAGTCCCCTACAATCACAAGAGGGGCCAGGAGCTGACGGAGTTCAGCAGCAGAGACGGGGCCGCCTTTAAGTTGGCTGTTGCCCTGCCTTCGCCTGGCCAGCTTTGACTTGGAAGGAGGAGACAGGCGCATGGAAGTACCGGCAGCATTGACCACAAAAGGGGTCTCCAGCTGCTGCTGCTGTTCTTCCATGCCATCCTGTTCGGCCAGCTGCCGATTCACCGCCATGGCCTTGTCGGCAAAGAATGTAAGATCCCTCGCATTGCTGTTTCTGATGAGAGGAGGAGAAAAAGGGCATGAGTTTCATAGGACAGAAAAAGGTGCCGTTTATAGGAAGTAATCAATGCACATGGCCTTACCTCTGGTGAAAAACCAGTGTTTGCAAAATGTCAGATGCATCCTGAAAAAGACAATTACATTACAACATTAATCATGTAACTCATTACTAGAACATAATTGCAGAGTAGCATGCTGGTTGGGCACTCACCCCATGCACCCAAGGATGCCGTAGCACCTGGCTAGCACTAAGGCGATTTTTGGCATCCCGAACCAGTAGTCTGGATATCAGGTCTTTGGCACTTGAGGCAATATGAGCCCAATCTTTGTCAGGAAACTCATACTTTGCTTCCTGAATACTTTCAAAAAGGGTGTTCTAAGAGAGAAAGAAAATATATCTTTCAATAAATATTCAAACATTTCCCACTAAAGACCTGCATGATCATTTCTCATTCTTACCTGACATCTGTGGCAGGGTTCCCCCAACTCCCAGCCACAGTCACCCCCACAGTGGCCTACAAAAGGCGGGTAACCACTTAGCATGATGTACAAGATGACTCCCAGGCTCCAGAGGTCACATCTCTTATCATAAATGGTGGCCTCCTCGCTGAAAGCCTCCACCACTTCAGGTGCCATGTATTCTGCAGAGCCGCACTGATGGGGAAAAAAAACGTGTGGGTTAACCGCAGGCAGGCTAAAAGGCAAAGTAGGAAGAGTGGAGTGTTTTCTTTAGCTGCTGCTCCTCAAATTCCTCAGTTCAGCTGGCACCTCTGTTTCATGCTAGAGGCCTACACTGGGCAAGCTTTGAGAGTCACATGCTTATTGGGAAGGATAGGCCATATAAAAAAGACACTGTTTGGTTTTTCTCCGTGTGGCAAGTAATAACATGTTGTGCAATGCCCCTGCCCTACATCAAAATGAGGTAGGCTTGGGGGAAAATTGAGTCATAACTTGGACCGACCAGATGTACACAGTGGACCGAGGGAAAAGGGAGGTAGAGATCTAACTTGTTATGTATCCAAGACAGGAAATAGGCCAAACACTGAGCCCAGCAAAGAGGATTGGCCATCTTGCAGAACCACAGACTGGCCCGACCATAACCCGTTACATAATTTGTAAAGCAGAGAAACTCGGGTGAATTAATGGAACAAAGGGGAGCAGGTCAGTCCATTCAGAAATTCTACTGCTGTGATAGATGGTATTTCCTATATCTTATTCCATCTTTGGCCAACCTAGTCATATGTTAGCCGTTAAACTAAAAATAAGTGCAGTTTTGTTAGGTAACTGAAAACACGCCTCCCTTTTCATTTGCATGAGGCCATGTTTACATTGAGCAACACTATTACACAACATCCGGGCAGTTCCCTCCTCCATATTTATGACACGAAATGTACTGCACAGGAATCTGAGATCAGACAAAGCTGCTTCTGTCGCATTGGGAAAATCCCAACCCCCACATTTCTCCCATCAACAAGTCTGGACAGCCTGCCCCCACAGACAAAAAGCACAGAGAATGTGCCCCCCCTAAAAATGCAATGCAGGGCACTTCCATGTAAACCACTTCCAAAAGGGGGCTAACAACAAAGTTTGTTTGTGCCACATGCTTTCCGATGAATCTGCCAGAGAAATAAGAGTATCGAGGCTAGCGCTGAACCTGATCCTCCAGTTCGATCCACACGCAGTGCACATCCAACACTCACTTTAAACATCTTTGCACACTCCATGCATGAAGCATATTCAGGACTTCATGATCATGAGACTACAGAACCCATAAGGAAACCACTTAATCTGCACTCTGCTGATGTTTATTAACAAAATTATTTGGTGAGACTTTAGAAGGACTAAGTCATGGGACAGTGGTCATAAACAGCTTGAATTTTGGATGATTCAAACTGCTTCAATGTAACATCCATTTTTTTATTCTGGCCACGGCAAACACTTGCATTGTTCCTTCTTGGTATTTACTAATATCAACCCTTCACTCAGAAAGGGTCCCCCAACCCATATTGTTCATCAGTCAAAAATACAAAATGGCAGAAAGGCCTTGCAAAAAAAAAAAGGCACATAAAAAATGCAATTTATTGAGACAGTGTTGTGCAAATGCAACTGCACAATTGTAGCAAGGAGGCAGCAGAACTTCAAATCAGATAAATGCCGAGACCAAGGCAAAGAGGAAAAACACAAGCGAGCAGGCTGATGGTTTGCCCCTCCTAGTGACATCCCCTCCCAGCCTTCTCGCCAATCACATATCAGTTGCTAGGTATGGGAGGGGCAGGGTAAAATCATCTAGAATAAACCTTGTTGATCTCCTTTGTATGAAAAAGCATAACAAAAACACAGGGTTGGGGGGCCATTGAGCCTTTAAAAAAGCAGCGTTGTGTCAATGTTTCCATCATACTTCACAGGGCTTTTGTGTGTTGTTTTGTAAGGACTCTACACAACACAAATGGGCTCAAAGTTCCTCTCCCATCCTGCCTTCCAAGGGCTTTTTTATCCCAACTAAAAATCTTTAGAGTCAATCACAATTCTATGTAGTTGAAACAACATCTGATAGGCCAAAAATCAAGTAACTTGCAGTCCTGTTTGGAGCTCTCCATTCATTAGATTCTCAACGGGGTGATGAAGTTTAACAACTGTGATCACCACCCCAACACACAACATTCCTGCAATCTAAACTAACTCGCCTTTCACCTGCTCTTGTCCATTGGCCCAGCTAACTCAGACTGCAAACATTGCAACTGTGTCAACAGATGGCAAAGGCCAGAACCAATAGCTGGCAAGCATCCTACTTTTTTGGGCACATTTGCGTCGCATTGTGCCAAGTTGGACAATCATAACCTCAAAGTCAATGGTGTGATTATTTACAACTGATAAGTGGGACGTGTACCTTACACTCGGGTATATCTAGGAGGGAACTGCTGACACCGAGATGTGATAAGGTTAACCGAATAGTGCCAGGCTGGGACAATGAAATACTGATTAGTAAGCACTGCCTGACACCACCATGTGTGACCAATAGGCCCTCAGACTCTATATGATAAAGGCAGTTTACAGCTTTAAAAACAACACTTATCTGCCTGGAAAAGACAACTGCACAGAGGAAAGGTTCAAAACAACTACTGAAACCAGACTCAACACTTTATTTTCACAATACCACAAGTCAGTCAAAGTTTTGTTTTAAATCCAGAGAAAAGTAGTTTTTTTTGGGTAGTTTTAGTATTCAACTGATTTTCCTTTAATTTATAGTCCAGAATTACTATTCCTTCAAAATTCAAGAATTGTGGATGCACTTTTATTTTATTTTTTAATCTCTTACAGGTTTGGGAATTTCACTCTCTAGTATCGCTTCATGTAAGAGTTCTTCAGGCAAACAACCACAGTTTATAGAGAGTTAGAAAAATATAATCACAAACTTACAGGTGTCAGAAGCTCAGGGGTGGAGATAGGTGAACTGTCACTGTTCAGTTTGATACCACTTCCCAGGTCAAAGTCACAAATCTTCACAGGTGAAATCTAAGAGAGGGATACTTAAAATCTTAACATGATCCTGTTAAACCCCTAAGTGCCAATCTAGCTATTAATTGCAATATTAGTTTACATTAGTTGAACAAAACATTCTATATCCTGACTCACCTTGTCTGCACTTTCACAAAGGATGTTTTCAGGTTTGAGATCTCTGTGTGCCATTCCTGGAAATGAACAAGGCAGAGTTGCTGTTTTAGTTGGTATATTAGAATCAAAACGACCAGTCAAATGTAAAAATGTGGGTAATTCTGTTACTTTTAACAGTATTTGTAAACATGCTCACCTTTGTTATGCAGGAAATCCAAGGCTTTGGCAATATCCTGCACGACAACTCTAGCTTCTTGTTCACTGAAGTGCTGCCTCTTGTGAATGTGTGCCAAAATTGACCCTAAAGGGAGGGGGCGACATGAGAAAGTCAGCTATTTAAACAAAACGAATGAAAAACAAGGCGTTCCGTGTGTTTTTCATGGTAAAACAAACATTGCTGGGAAACAAGTAGCAATCCACTGACCTCCTCTAAGCTTTTCAAACACCAGGTAGAATTTGTCCTCCTCTTCAAAGAACTCCACCAATTCAAGGATGTTACTGTGAAAAGACACATATTTAGTAAGCATAGTACTTTGTGACAAGATAGTATTAAAAGTCTATATACTAGGACATTAACAAGTAAAGGGTCAAAATTGATGAAGTTGAATTTTTCCTGAATTACTGATCAAATATGCTACCTGTGGCCCTGGCATTGGTAGAGCATTTCGACCTCCCGAAACACACGGCTGCGGCTGTGGCCTGGCCTTTTCTCAATTATCTGCAGAGGAGAAAAGATCATATTTCAGTTGGTTAAGACAGAAACAAGTCATATGAAATAGTGATAAATATAGTGCCATGTTTAACTATTTCTGCACCACAAATAAGCGCACCAAGACTAGATTACATGTTCCATATGTGGTGCCAAGTTAAGCACAGTCCTCCGTCCCCCCCACCCTTCCCAAAATGCACCCCACCCTGTGACACACTTGCAAAGCTACTTTAACCTACTTTCAGTGCATCCATCCAACCCATGATAATAAGTCACACAGCATCTCTATTTTTAGTGTCACATGTCCGTTATATTTAAATCCCAACTGCTCTTAAGGATTCTTTCAAGCATTCCATGATATAATCACAAACTGTTTAGGGCAAAAACAAAACATGTTCTGTAAATAGAACCGTGTTCTGCCCCTGGGGGAGCTTAACTGCTGAGGGGCCATCAGTTAAGGGTTATGCCAAGAGAACGATAGACTGCTGACACCAATGCAAAAGTCCTGAATGTTCCAGTCCTGAACTGTTATTGTTTGCTTGGATGTTATGCATGTTTCTCTTCCTGGTAGCTGGATTACAGTGGGCTATTGAGGCCCAGTATTGCCATGCCTCTGGGATTAATGCACAGACAAGAGCACTGTGAGCACTCCAAAGCCCCTTGCGTTCACCCAGTCTGAGTCAGCAGCGCAAACGAGCACAAGAGTTCAGACAACAGGGTCACCCATATGTCTAAATGATATACAGAATAAAAACCCCAGCCAGGTCACCATTATACAACCACAGGCTGCTGCTTGCATTTTGGTGGCTAGGCTTTGTTACAACTGCAACACAAGGAACTCACACACGGACCGCGTCCGTCGGGGGGGATGGTAGACGGGACATCTGGCAGGAGGAGTCTGAGCCCCCTCCGAAAAGCAAATGACCCGTTCCACACGCTTTCTACACTCGACTGGCAAACTCCCGTGGGGGATCTTCCATCCCGTGTCATGGTAAACGGCAACAGATCGTTGTCATACAACCAAATGCCCTTTTGTCTTTAATCATTTGGGTCATATGGATGTGGTATATAAAGTCCAACTGTGAGACTTTGCTTTGATAAACATACAAAGGCTGCTAGTGCAATAATAACTAAAATTTTGCATCCATATGAAAGTATCTACAGTTTTAAGAGAAGGAAGACTTCCTAACAAGGCGTGTCTTCCCAAGTGAAGAAATGTAAAATGCAGAATAAAAGTGTGTAAACAACCTGGGTCACAATGTTCAACTTGCGCCGCCCACACCCCTCCTCTATTTGTGGGTTTTGTTTTGGCAGCACACAATGTTCTCTCTCTCTCTCTCAGAGCATCAACTGTGCATGCAATAGGAATCAAGCAAATGGGTGGGTATAGACATCCTTCTTCTCTGATAGGCTGCATGTAAAAACAGCGAGAGGCGTGTCTGCTGACTGCAGCTAATTCCAGAGCAGCAATAGCACACAAAGAGTCATGCGCTTGCCAATGTAAAGCGTTAAATATCCGCCTTTTGAACCAAAACATCCTTCAATGGAACACTTGAATAAACATGGTACAAACAACGGAGCAAATAATGGCTTACCTTGACCGCGTATTCTTTGTTGGTAATAAGGTTTATGCAAGTCTGCACCCTGGCATAGGCACCCTCTCCCAGCACTTCATCCTGTAATCTGTAGACATCTGAAAGAGGTTGAAAAAGTTCAATTGTGAACATTTTGATGCACGAAGCAAATCTTTGACAATTATGTTACCTTCAAAACGTCCTGAGAAACTATCTGTTGCCCTGCAACGCTTCTTCTTCTTGTTTCTCTTCTTGGCATCAGGGATGTCAATTGGCTGGCTGGAAGGTAAATCTGTCAAAAGACAACAACCAAATTATTATAAAGTGAAATATTTAGATGTAAACACTGGAAATCAGCCATTTTGCATGGCCCAATCTAGCACTAAAGCATTATCAATCAAATACTATTACCCACCATGCCTTGGGGAAGACTCAAAATCAAATGTTGAATCAATAAGATGAGATCCATTTTTGGTGAAGTCATCTGCTTCAAAAGGATTTTGGCCCTAGTAAGTGAAGATATTGTAATAAGTAAACCATGAATAGATTAAAAAAAAATTCAATGCTGGCCATTATACTATTTTTCCCCCAAAGAAAACAAAAACTACAATACAGATGTTTAAGACTCATGCTCAACTTCATATACAGTATAGATTGGCACCCACCCACCCACTCACAACAAATGTGTTGAAGAATGTTAGCAGTTCTCTGACACCAGAGTGCCAAAAAAAGCCCCTAAAAACATACAGAACACAAACCTTAAAAGAGCGATGGAATCCAGTGACTTCGCTGATCTTGTTTTGCACCATTTTGCTTCGGTTTGGGCGATTTGTTTTGGGAGATCGCGATTGTTTGTGTGGTCTATCCGACTGCACTTTCTCCGAAACGAGATGTTTCAGAGATAGTTTCGAGAGATCACAATGGTGCAGGATGGTAAGCTTTCTGCGGCGCTTTAAACCGGAGCCCTGAAGACAAAGCAATGATGCAATGCTTTTTACTTCAAAAATACGCTGCAAAATGTCACCACTAGATTAAAATAAATAAATAAAACCAAATTACCCCTTATGCGCAACAATAACGATGTAGTAAAGTATTACAAATACCTATGCATGACACATACTTGGCACAAGAAGCGCATATTTTCAACTATTTAAAACTACTGAATTTAAAAATACGCCTGAACACTAAGCAAACGCGTGCCTACTAATAAGCTAGCCGTGTAGCAGCTGCCATAAAGTTGTTTTTAAGTAATCATCACAAAACAACAACAAAATCTGCTTGCTTATATTTCAACATTGCCAGGACTCGCATTCAAAGACATAAATCACATACATGTAGTTTCTACCATTTGTAGCGCACGATGGAATGAACCATTCGATGACGAAATAACATCCAAGGTTCTGCTTAAAGACTCCTAAAAAGCACAAATATAAAGGAAAAATGTAACTTACCGGGGTGATAATTTACAGCTCCAGTGTTAGCTTCGTGATGGGAGCCGCGGAGGACAGTGGAAGGGGGAGAAAGCCGATTGAAAGGACGTGGAAGGTGCCCGAATGACGCCTGCTGCAGCGTTTTTATAACCTCATGGCTGATAGGCTCCTCCCTTTCCACGCCCCTTACTTCTTCAGGTTGCGTCAGCATGCTAGAAGCATCACGTGTTCTCTAGAAACGGGCCTTGTTATCTGCGCCTCATTTTGCCCAGAATTAACAATTTTAATGGGAAAAAAAGGGTCAACACAAAGTGATCATTTGAAATAATATCAACATATATAGTTTTTTCCCAGCCTGGACGTCTAAAACAGGATATTTGAAGCACAAACTGGCACGTGATGTCGGCGTTGTGATTTTGTTTTTATTATTGGGCGGAGCATGAGCAGGCTGGTGCAACATGTCGACAGACATGATCCACCAGTTTTGACAATGCAGTCACTAATCTCACTGGACTTTTTTTTGTCAGATGACGCAAGGGTGACAGAGCAACACAGGAATATGCTTGTAATTCTGCTGTTTTGGCTATAAATTGCTTTTAGAATAGTCAGCCCATGCATTGAATGGCCTTGGCCATGTGGACATTGAACCACCCTGCCTTGACTTTTCACCTTACCATATTACACATGTGCATAAACTCCCATGAAATCATCACACAGCCAGTCAACATGAGGCCCTTTGGCCTATTTTAGTAATATTAGAAGCAATGCAACATTAACAGACAAACCCCACTGTCAATTGCCAAAGACAAGTGGCATTTTTGGTAAATTGGGCGTTAATCATTCAATTCGTAAACTATTTAATAACAAGTTGAGAGAAAATAAGGAGTATTAGTGTGATGATTATTATTTAATTAATGGCCAAAATAGATATTTGGAACAAAAAGGAGCAAGTAGAAAAGGCACAGCGAGTGGGCATTGTGTCCCATTGGGCCTTAATATCTTATCAACTTTAAACCTATTAATAACAAGTCAAAGGGAATAAGGAATCAAATAGAATAGCCCTTTATTTTATTATACATCTATATTATGTATTTATTAGGGCATCAAATACATTTTCCTTTGAAGAAACTCTATGACTTTTGGGGTTAGAGAAAAGTCAGACGATGTATTTGATTTTTTTATATATAATTTTATAATTGTTCATGCTAGTTAAAACTGGATGAGGAAAGTATTTGCCAGCCTCTTCTATCTTAACCAACCAATTTATACACAAGATAAAGAGGACTCCAAGATAAATAATTGTCTTGTAATTTTGCCCAAATGGAGTCGATGGTGCAATACAACCAATACGATGGTGCAACTACCCCCCCCCCCCCCCGCACACATCTACAATACATATCACATTAAAAAATGTATTTTTTTCTAATTGTTACATTATCCCATAAACATATATAGATGCATTTGGTACATACATATATACATACATTCTTCACATAGATACACACCTACATGTACTTGTGCTTTATTTAATTTCCTGCTATTCATATAACGTGTGCTAAGGTAGGGAGTTTTCCACAGATACTGCACGTGCAACGAGCGTTGGGTGAATTCCATTTTTTTGTCCTTATTTATTATATATATGTATTTCCGCCTTAGTTTTTATCCTTCCTAAATATTTTTTCACATTGTCACTTGAGGGTTTGCTCACACAGTATGTCTCCCGCTTGTATGTTGTGTGAGCATGTATGATGCACGGAAAGCCAGTTAATACTACCTGTAAAGATTGACAATAAGAGGGTCACTGCCATCTACTGTAGTAGATGTGTAATTAAACTTTATTTTAGTGTTCCAATGGTCACACACACAGGCTCAAGCGGGGCTGTTCCACTATTTGACCAAGAGTGAACTAGGGCAAAGGAACTAGAAACTAGAAAATGTACAATTTGAGAGTTTTCCGCGACTAAAATCTCTCTGAGAACAAAACTGTGAGGTGAGGGTTATGAACAGTCTTTAAAAGTCACTTGTTTTATGACAGTGGACACGTGGCACATTTTGGAGCCCAGTGATGAGGTCGTTTGAGGCCCAGGTGGAAAATTTGTCTCATGCTTGTGTTAATGAAAGAAATACAAGAACCCTAATAAACGTGAAACAAGCATCCTCTCGGCACATCCAGTCTTTGTGACATGACAGCAAAATAACACACTCATGCTATCTTCAGTTATTAAAAGAAAAACTCATTTGACCAAGGCACATGTAGGATAGTATTTTTTTTCAAGTGCTTATATAAATGATTTGCTGCAAATGTTCAGCAAAAATGAAGCTCATACATTTCTAATTATTATTGTTCATAAATAATGCTTTTCTTTGCCATTTTAATGTCATGCTTAACAGGAAAGCCTCCTTTAGCCCAGGGAGGAAGTGTCATAAACCCTGAAGTTACGAGAGATTGACACTGGAGACTTAATTCAAAACAAAGCAAAAGTATACAAAATATATCCGCTGGAAAATGTCAATGATTCGTGTTGGCGTAATTCTTTATCTAATAAATTGATGAAGAAGAAAACACTTGAGGGTTATGAAGAATGAGATTCAGCAATTTGTTTAACAATGACAAATGAGCCATTATGTTACATTTGATTAAAAACATGTACATAGAGCTGGAGCTTAACTATAGTGTAACTTCGTGGAAGTGACTAAAACTCAAATATCCCATATATTTAGGTTTCACTCATGCAGAGATTAAACATGGCTGCTGTCATGGTGACACCAAAAAAAGAAAGAAGTCGGGACCAAGTGAACACTTTGCTTGACTTCACTAAGGATTATTTTCATTACTTTATTGCATGACTTGACTTCGATGCAATACAATAAGGAACTGCCATGAGGGCTTTCATGATAATAGTAATATTTATAAAGGTGAATCTATAGGTGAATAGGTCAGGTTTAATTCTGTGATTTAAGATGTTTTACAAAGGTAAGTTTCTTTATGTTCTTTATAATAAGGAATAGTATTATATAATTGTGTATTACTTTGACCCAGTTGTGTAGTATTTCTGTTCTGAAATGCAATGTGCAATGCCCTTTGTCTGAACTTTTGTCCTGGCCTGTTATGTACAATACAATGTAATGTGTTTATCAAAGGAGTCTCAGCTAAATCCATGTACGGTTGTTTTTCAGTAGTCTGCTGTCTTGTGACTGGAGGTTTCCTGCCTCTCCTCTCCATTTCAGCTTCCACCCCTCTAACATCCACCCGTTTAGTAGCAAACATTACGCAAGCATATGGTCGACCGTCCCTCCCTCTTTTTCTGGCAGCACATGTTGCAACTGAAAGTTTTAGTAGAGACGCAGATCACATGGTGATGATCAGGGAGCAACACAGTGTTATTCTAGGTCAAAAGGAAGCAGGATCATAAATAGAATCAGGTGACCACAATGTTATCCCATAAGACACTGACTTTTAACTTGAAAAGTACACTTGTAAAATAGGCACAAGGGGTGTGTTGCTGTTGTTGTTTTCCATATTATGTTTGGATGTTGTTTGTGAAGTAACCTTGGTAGTGACCAGCATCAAAATATCAGGATAGACACCAAGCCATATTAGCTCACCATCTCAAAGAACTAACACGCAGTTTGCCTCACAGGCAAATTACGCAAGTCACGTATTGGGAAGAGGATTTTTTTGTATTTGCCAACAATTAGGAGATGTGTTTCTTGTACTATTTCACTGAGTGTAGCCCCTGGGTTCAACTAGGCAATTCTTGGGTGATGTATTGACTACATCTCAAGGATTAGTCATGGTATACAAGGAACTTGACAATGAGGTTTACCCAAAGTTGCATCATTCCTGACTAAAATGCAGTTAAACCACAGGTTTTAGCACAGAAAATACAATCAATGGCATATATACAGCCTGTCTATGAGTTTTTTGTAGGCAGGGATCTTCTTCCATTAAGGATGTCATCTCATTTTCTGAACCACTTTATTCTCATTAGGGTCGTAGGGGGTGCTGGAGCATATCTCTGCTGACTCCAGGCCAGAGGCCCTGAATTGGTGGCCATCCAATCACAGGACATGAGGAGACATGAGGAGACAAACAACCATTCATGCTCACTGTGGGTCAATTTAGAGTGTCCAATCAGACTACCATGGATATTTTTGGAATGTGGGAAGAAACCGGAGTACCCAGAGGAAACCCAAGCAGAGAACATGCAAACTCCACACAGATGGACATGAGCTGGATTTGAACCCAGGACCCCAGAGCGGTGAGGCCGACACACTAACCACTCGCTCCAATGGGCCAAATGTGTTTGTGATGAAGTAAATTAAATAGTGGTGAGCATCACTGTGTATATTTGAAATCAGACTTTGGAACTATTGCAGCCTTTTGTGGGTTTTCTGTGAATATGTCTCTTTTAGATACTTTACTAAATACAACATTTTGGCATCAAAAGAGCCTTATGTGCATGTGCAAATGTGTTTTCATGTTTCAGAAACATAGTAAGCCAAATAAAACTGCCCTGTAGAGATGAGCAAGCTAAAAGCAGGGAGTAGTTATGTATCAGATTAAAGTGCATACCTTCCTCGAGTAGTAGGAAGGTCAGAGTGCTCTAAGGTGTGTGTGTTCTTAGAAGTCATTCCTAGTGGTTGCTTCTTCGAAAAACTTTCCACTGTGGAAAAGTTTTTTTTATTATTGATTTAGGCTATCTTAAGTGCTTGTTTTGCTTGTAAACAAATTAAATGTATTTTTGTTATATCGGGCAGCCGGACGGCTTGAGAGATTAGCACGTCAGCCTCATAACTCTGGGGTCCTGGGTTCAAATCCAAGTCGGTTCAACTGTGTGGCGTTTACATATTCTCTCTGGGTATGCGTGGGTTTTCCCCTGGGTACTCCGGTTTCCTCCCACATTCCAAAAACATGGGAAAACATGCATGGTAGGCTGATTTAACACCCTAAATTGGCCATAGGTTTAAGTGTGAAAGTGAATGGTTGACCCTGATTCTTGGCAAAATGCTGAATTAGGCCGTACACTGGACACTTGGTCAATAACAGATGTGCAAACAATGTTTTAGCTCCAATTGAACTGTGTAATTTAACTGTATTATTAAGAATCCTGTTTGTTTTTCTATTCGGTTTTAACGTTCTATATAACCACGTTCACACATAATATTTTTCTAGTTTGTTTTTAGATCAATCCTGTATATTTAAATTCCTGGGAGGTCTCTAACGAAAGGCATAAACAACACGCCCCTCTGCTTTCGAAAAAAAATTCACCCCACCCTTTTTGCTCTTTGCACAGCATTTCATTGGCTTTCCAAGAATGAAACGGTTGGGGTGTGTGTACTCTTTCGACACTCTTTACCAAATCAAAGAACCGACCAAAGACTTTTTCTTACATGCAAATACTGACACTGTGCCACCAAAACATTAACTGGCAGAGGAACTGGAAATCTACGGCCTGATTGGTAGCTACAAGTTCTTCCCACTCGTCCGTTGGCTCTGGTTAGCACTTGCACTCATGTCTTGCGAAATTTACAGCCCAGTCCGGGGTGGAATAACACAACAAGCCCACGTCAAGCAGGGGGCGGAGTCATGCCGCCCAAAACACAAACAGCTCATCTCGCACGTAGCATGGGTGACCTGGCAGATCTCCATTTAAAAGAACACAGGCTCTGAGTTCCACAGAACAAAATGGGGTCAGAAGGCTATCTCTGAGGCGCGAGTGGTTTACAGCTCTGGGGTCCTGGGTTCAAGTCCAGATCGGTCCACTTGTATGGATGTTTGCATGTTCTCCCCGGGCTTGCGTGGGTTTCTTCTAGGTACTCTAGTTTCCTCCCACATTTCAAAAACATGCATGGTACGCTGATTGGACAATCTAAATTACCCCTAGGTATGAGTGTGAGCGTGAA
This sequence comes from Stigmatopora nigra, assembly GCF_051989575.1. NCBI lineage: Eukaryota > Metazoa > Chordata > Actinopteri > Syngnathiformes > Syngnathidae > Stigmatopora > Stigmatopora nigra. The sequence continues at coordinate 11,583,050 of NC_135512.1, forward strand.
TGGTTGTACGTCTCCATTCGGGGTGTCAGGCAGTCAGCAGGGATAGGCTCCAACACCCCCTGTGACCTTAATGGGGATGAAGGGGTTCAGAAAATGAGATGAGATGAGGCTATCTTCGTTTTTCTGTGTCCTGCAACTTGCCAGTCAATTAAATAAATTACAATTATTATCCTATATATGTCAGAGTATATACATTTATCCTGTGCATTGTAGCAGGAAGAATATTTCTTATTTTCATTCATTCATTTTATTAACCGCTTTATCCTCACAAAGGTTTTTATGATTGGTGATCTTTAAATTGCTGGGTTTTTGTTTGAAATTTTCATTCAACAAAACCTTTCTTTAAATTTTATGTAAAGGGGACCTTTTGGATTATAACAATATATTTTTGATGGTGTAGTATTTCACCTGACTTCAGCGTGGGATGAATACTTGTTCAGTGAGGGAGTGATTATGATTGAAAATGGTCTCCCTGCATTTCCTTCGACTGATGGGGACTGAATGGAACATTTTGGGTCAGGAGCATGTGAATTAGAGTTATAAATTAGCACAATTTAAATTCACATTGTTACCTATTGCAAAAACTTGTGTTTGGTTGCTTTATCAGCTTCTAAAATGCCTAAAATACCTTAAATATCTTCTGAACCCTCAACCTCACAGGGTCCATATTAGTCTAATCCTTTCTTTGAAGTTCATGGCCTTTCACAAGCATCACCTTCTATTAACTCTGCTTTACAGCATGGACATCGTTTTTTGCTTTCTACTTGTACTTGGCGCCTTTGTGAGTTGGCTTCAAGATTCTGTCTCATTATTGACATCACCTGCATCTAAATCCAGCTCAAATCCACAAAGTGGTCCTCCAGCACATTCCCAGGAGACTTGTTGTCAACAGTCCTACAAGACCTTGTCCATTCACAAGCAACAAGCCCCCCCCTCCCTGAATGTTCACCACAACGGATACAGACTGGCCTGGTTATTACATAAGCCCTTGAGTCGACTCATTAACCTGATTCAAACAAGCCCCAACCCCCCTTGTTTCTTGCTTTCAGTGGATGGATGTCAGCCAGCGTTAGGCTTTGATGCTGACTCGTGGAAAGTGTTGTCAAATGGAGGGTTTCTTGCCCAACTGAGCTATTTTCAGAGACTTGGAGCAGGTGGGTAAAAATTGGGTGTTTTGGGCTTTAAACAAAATCTGTTTTCGGAGCAGACATTTTTGGTTTGTTTTAAAAGCTAAACGTAACACATGATAGTTCAGTTTTGTTTCTGAAGTAGCATTTTTGCACAACGCGTGAATTTTCTGATATGTGGGGAGTCAAATTTGAGAGAATTACGTCACTCCTTAAATGACATAAGATACAAATTTGCTTTTCTTTCTTTTTGGGGTATTTTGTGTATTTTTCCCCTCATGACAGGTGGATTTGCTTCTGGACCAATCTCAATAAAAATACTATCTCAGGATACTCTTCAGAATTGGCTGTGGAAATAAAATTGTTGTATACTTGGACATTGATTTCTACTGCCAAACATAATTATGTTTGATAATGAATAAGTATATGGTTGATTGTTAATTAGTTGGTTTATTGAAACAAAAATCAAATAGTTTTCATCTTTTCTAGGAAGAAGTAAGAACTATATTTGCTGATTGGGCTGGACATATCTTTACGATCTGGCAACCCTGCTCGTGCACTGTACTTTACAGCTCAATGATATTCGAACTGTGCATTTCAGCATATGGTGCCACCTGGTGTTCTCAAGAACAAAAAAAAAACACTATTGTCGTCTCATGCTTGGCAGCAGCTTTTGTCACGTGAAGCTCGAGTCTCGTGTAGGAGGAGTTTGGTATGTGCAACATGTGCCTGCAGATCTGACATCGGAGAAGCTGCCCGCTGTTGCAAGCCAAACGTGTACAATAACCCTAACTTGATAAGGTTAGAGGCACTTGCCAGCTACTACTATATTTTTACTTCTTTTAATAGAGGCCGCTTTTCATCCAGGTTGTAAATTGCGATATCTATCAATGATACTTTCCAGGAAATGAACTGGAAGTAAAGAGAATGGAAATAAACCAACCTACATAATTCAATGTGTATGACTAAGAGAACAAAAACAACTAGCAGTGGAGACTTGACGGCTTATTAGCTGGTAAAATAGGTTGACAATACTACTACAGGCTGACTTCTACTGGCTCACTTGTATTCTATAGGCAACACTGGCACCAATAGGTCCATATGCTGTGAATTAATGTGTTGAGACTGGCAAAATAATAACCTCCAGTAGACAGCTCTTTAACTATAATTCCATAAATAACCAATTAGCAACAATACAAAAAAATCTGCAGAAATATAATATTGCCCCTTTGCAAGACCTTTAAAATTTAGGAACAACAAACCCACCCTCGTGTTAAGTCATTAAAATGTGCCATTTTTAAAAGTAAAAAAACTAAGAAAAGTATGATAGAGAAAGTACTTTTAATGAAACAACAAACTGATCATTCAGCTGTACAGTAACAAATCGCACATTTTAATTTTGGACGAAAAAAAATAAAATCCAAATCATGTTGGAATGATCCCCCAAAACATAAAATAAACATCAACGTTGACCTCTTTTAGCATGTTTTCTATTTTTTTCTTACAAGTTGAGCTCCTTTGTTAAAATCTACTGTCTTTAGCTAAAATAGATTACAGTACTTAAATATAAAAATAGACTCTTTTGTGAATGTATTTACCATTCCAGATCTCAACTGCACCCTTCCCCCAAACCAACCCTGATGGACGGATGTGATTGTCCGGCATGTGCATCAACGGATCAGCTTAGAATTCCTTAGTGGCACATCCGAGAGGTCATCTCTTTCTGCAGAGAGCACAAAGCAAAAACACAAATTCAAATTTTCATTATTGTGCCATAAGAAAAGGGAAAAGAAACAAGATTAAAAAAACAGTGCATCCAAAGTATTCAAATCACTTGACTTATTTTCCACATTCTCAATTGAAAATGCAATCAATTAATTTTTTCATCATCAAAGCCCAAAGGATGATCACATAAATAATATCCTAATGAAAATCGTGAAGAGCAGCACTCATAAATATAAAGACTATGGTTTGGTTTAGTCAAACAAATATCAAGCAGCACACTGGCCTCTACAATATTGTACAAATATAAAGAATTGTCATTAATAATACACAAAAGATATGACTATTATTTAATAATGGAATTTTAGGTAACTTAAAAAAAAAAAACTGATGAAGTAGCCCTAACTAGCAGGAATCTGTTGGACTAAATACTGTCGCTCTTGATAAAATCATTTTGACTGAACCCTAAAGCTAACCCTAAACTTTACCCTAAAGCTAACCCTGAACCTAACCCTAAACCTAACCCAAACCCTAACGCTAACCCTAACGCTAACCCCTTTACATTTGCCTTTCAATCACCTAACCCATTTACACTACCGAAGCCTAACCCTAACTGTAAATCTAAACCCCAACACCCTTGTCATGTGACTGGTGACCATGCTTCCAACTTACCAGAGGCTCCAACTCTTTATGATCCGTGAGGTTGAACTCTGTAACAAAGTAATAGAAATGCTTGTAGCAGGTGTTGACGTGAGCCTCGGCCCCCATCTGGCTCACGCGGTCAAAGTGGTGGATGTAGACGTGGACAAACACCCGGAACAGGCGGGACAAAATCTTCTTTGCCACCTGCATGAAGCTCTTAGGGAAGGGAGTACCTTTGGGTTCAGAGAAATTGGAGCTATTAATCCACAGCATGTGACTAACAATATTTATCAGAAGATTTCTGTTTTCTGGCAACACGTCACAGTATGCAAGAACATTTGGTCTAACAAGCCATTGTGATTCATTTTGGACATACTTCTCTGGAAATCTTTCCAATGGGAAACATTGTGTGACCTACTAAATGGTTTCCTTGCACTTTCTATGAGGATTCAAATGTGAATCCACAACAATACTCACATTTCACAAATAGAGAATGGGAATACCATAGCAACAGGAGAGCAGCAGCGAGAAAATGAATGTAACCTTGAAGATTTATCTAACAGTTGGGTTTATTTAGAGAGGACTTCATCCTCCAACATTTTTCCTGAAATATTTAATCAATATTATTTTACCCACTGTAAATTTATTGCATGATGGGGATAAAATATGTGATTAAAAAAAAATCAAAATGCAAGGAAAAGAAGGCCATACCTTTATATACTATGGATATATATATGTATAAATATGACATATATAAATATATGCTAACAATTTTTTTCCTTTATTTGATGTTAATTTTGCCCCAAGAGTATCACAACTTTAATTTTCAATTATTACTGGAAAATTGTTTGAATTGTGAAAATATACATTGTCGCTTAAAAATAATATCCTATTTAACAGCGTTAAACGTCAAAAACTTACAGCACATTACAGCTTAGGAGTGATAAGCTATTTTAAGATAAGACCAGTAAAATGTAGAATTCTGGACTTTTAACACCTCTGCAGTTGTTTTTCCACACTTACCGACATTAGTGGGGAAGATGTTTTCATTGTTGATCTGTACCTCTATCCAGTCCATGAGCAGGCTCATGTATTTGGGCGCCGACAACGCCGTGGGCCTCTTGTACTTGTGTTCGTCCTGCCAGCGATATTCGTACTTGGGACCTCCAGACATTACGGGGCAGCTCTTATCTGTGCACGAGTCGCTGATGGTGCCATAGATGAGGTTGATACGGTTGAAGAAGTCGACGACATGGACAGCGACCCAGTCGTTGAGGTCCTCCCCGTGGGGGAGCTGAACGGCTTGCTTCAGGTCCAAGCCGGCATTCAGGGAGGCCTGGGCCTTCTTGTGCAGGTCAAAGCGCTGTGTGCCAGGTTCAAACTTGCGCTTGGGTCGGAATGTCCTGTCTTTGTTAAAAACTTGTTTCAGGGCCATCGACATGGTGGTGGTGTGCGCAGATCTTGGAATATAGCTTCCAAGTGCGGGGTAAATTAGTTACGGTTATGATAGATGCAGTCAAAAGATGGTTATTGAATGGGGCAGGTTTTTTTAATGTTCTGTAAGGAGGGAAAAGTGAAAGAAAGGGGTATTGGTTAGCAAAGCATACTTCAAAGTGCGATAAGTGTACCAAATGGCGTAGAAGAGCGCCCTCAAGTGGTACGCAAAAGTCTAACTAAATTCAATACAAATTCCAAGGAAATGCATAGATTTAGTATCATCACATTTGTAAGAATGAGTTGAAATCGATGTCATAAAAAATGAACAGGTCTTTTAATACGTTAGAATTATTTATATAATATATATTTAAGATAGTAAAAGGACACAATCGTGAAAGCAGACTATGTGGAGTTATATTTTTAATTTAAGGGCCTCAGATATGCCAGCAAGATGTGATTACATTCAATTTTGCTTGGAAGGTTTATTATTAATAATAATAAATAATAATATATTTTTACTTTGACTACTTATCTATTACTGGTTAATTGATTATTTATCTGTTTGTTGTTTATATTTGTGCACTTGCCTACTTATTTATGTTATTGACTATTTATTTATTATTTAGTACTTATTGATTAGTTATTATGGGTGGGCCAACGGCGGAGTGGTTAGCGTGTCGGCCTCACAATGGGGGAACTGGGTTCAAATCCAGGCGATCTACCTGTGTGGCGGTTGCATGTTTTCCCCGGGCTCGCATGTATTTTTTTTTGCGTACTCGAGTTTCCTCCCACATTCCAAAGACATGCACGGGAAGCTGATTGGACACTCTAAATACCCCCAGGTGTGAGTGTGAACGTGAATGGTTGTTTGTCTCTTTGTGCCCTGCAATTGGCTGGCCACCAATTCAGCCAATCCTGCAATTGGCTGGCCCAATTCAGGTGGGATAGGCTCCAGCACCCCCTGACCTTAGTGAGAATAAAGCGGTTCAGAAAATACGATGAGATGATTAGTTATTATCATTCCTTGATTATTTATTTGTTGTTCTTATTTGTGCACCTATGCACAGGTGAAGCTTTAAATCTCATACTCAAATCTGAAAACAAGATCAATATTTCAACATTCATACTTTTTTCCCCCTTGCTTTTATGTTAGATTTGATTGATTTAAAATGGACGCCTTGGCTCAAGATAGAGTGGGTGACACTGGGGGAGAGTAGATTACAAAACATCAGCATCTGTGTCCCACTTTTGACACTGACAAGACTAATCTTACAAGCATGCTTAATGGATGTAAAGTACAGTATTTTAATCGGGCAACGGGACAAATACAGGAGATGCTCTGATGTAGTTAGAACGCCTCAATGATTGGAAGGAAGTCTAAAACGTAAAATAAAATTCATAAACCTTACAAATCCCTTGAGATCATAGTAAAAGTTGAAAGCTTGCGTTTACAACGTTGGCCACAATGACTCATTTCCTATTTCTAGCGCTAATCTCACCGTAACACTAAAGAATGCACGGAATGACAATAAAACCACGCGAAACTGCTTGTCGACGATTATATGAAAAACGAAACAGGTTTGTTCGAATTTCACGTTTGCCAATTTTAATTAATTTGCCTACGAGTCCAAATCTTCACGATTGTTTCCGACATGAAAACAGGAGATTAAAAACAGAAGCGCATAAAGACCGTACCAACTTTGTATAACGATGCTAGCTAACCTGTTTCAACTTGTTGCTTCTGATACACCAACAAAAAAGGAATACCCCGATTTATCATACAAATGAAAGTCATATTGGTTACATTATTTGAAAGAAAACAGTTGAATTATCAAAAGCAAGATCACACAATGACGAAATCGCCGAGTGGAAAGCTACTTTTCCGAACTTACTTGTTCCGCCTTCCTCTTCCGCCAATTGCCTTTGATACTTTGTCCAAAGTTGCCACCGTCTTATTTACACCGTTTTATCGATAACATACAAATTTTACAATGCGAATTTATAAAGCCGCTCATGCTGTAAATATGCTGTAAATCCCCAAAACATGACAGTTCAGTAAATGAAAGCAGCTAACGCCAGACTCCTCCCTTCTCAAATAAAAAGTAATGTTAAGAAGTTATGGTTACGGTGCTTTGGGCTTCCGGTATTCACATTCAAAATAATGGCTGTAGAACTCGGGTTTGCCAAATTGACTCAAACAAAAAAAATACCCTTGAATTTTGTGCGGTTTCAACTCAATTTGTGCCCCGTTCCACGCAAAAGGCTGTGAAAACAGCTACATATTTATTTTAACTTGAATTTTAGATCACAGGGACCTTTTAGCGCCACATTTTGATCTTGGTGTTGTTCTTGGGGTGGACACAAACTAAAACTGATATTCCACTGATATTTTTTGATAGATTGATCTTATGGTCATTGTTTTTCATTATATGTTTGTTTCGGAGCTGATTAATTGCATTAAATAATTGCGTGTCGGCCCAGCATGTGGGTTTTTCCTGGGTACTCCGGTTTCCCCAAAACCTGCAGGGTAGGCTGGTTGAACACTCTAAATTGCCCCTAGGTATCGGTGTGAGCGTGAATTGTTGTCCGTCTCCTCGTGCCTTGTGATTGGCTGGCCACCGATTCAGGGTGTCCCCTGCCTCTGGCCTGGAGTCAGCTGGCATAGGCTCCAGAACACCTCATGACCCTTATGAGGATAAGCGGTATGATTTTTTTTTTTTAGCAAGACTGTCTCTCTGTTCGAAGACCAGGGATTGAATGGTTAGCACATCTGGCTCACAGCTATGAAAGTTTGCATGTTCTCCCCGTGACTTTGTGGGTTTTACCCGGATACACCGGTTTCCTGTCATGTCCCATAACCTTGTATGGTAGCCTTATTGAACACTCTATATGGTCTGTGGGTATGAATGTGTGCTTGAATAGTCGCCCTGCGATTGGCTGGCCACTAATAGTTATTTGGGATAGGCTCCAGCACCCCGACGATGGTAGGCGGAATGGAAAACAAATTATTATTTTTGTGGTCTTTATGCATCATGCAGGGCTGATTAATTTCATGAATTAATTGGATTTAGATAATAGAAACTGTGCTTTTAAAGTATCAGGGTTGATATGATATTAAAGTCACAATTTTGTGGTCATAATTCATTTTTAACTTGTTTCTAATAAATAAATAAAAAAGTATATATCCTACAATAAACATTCTCTGGGAACTTGTTTTTACTTTAGGATTGTCGTTGCCTCACAGACCGTAGGGACGTCTCAGAATTTATTCATGTTGACTATTTATTTATGCCACATATTATGTGACTACTAATTTATTTATTGATTATTTATTTGTCTATTTGTTGTTGTTATTTGAGCACTTTGTGGTATAAAGCTTGAAATCTCATTATACTTGCATAATGACAATAAAAACATTCAATTCCATTCAATTCAATAAACAAATAATGATAAAGCTATCAATGTTTATTTATGAAATGTTAAAGAGAAAATTCTGCACAAATTCTCCAGCTGGAAAAGAAGATGTATACTCTGTTTCACACCCATAAAAAAGTAACCCATTTAACCCTTTCCCTGCCAAAGAAATGCTCTATTTGCAGTAAATATTCTACAAGTTGCACATATTTTTTAGTTCTTTCATCAATGTAAACACACAGATATTCAGAAGACAGAATCTCATGCATTTCTAAAAGAAACCCTCATGTTCCAAATACTTTTTAAGACCATGGTGGCCTTTTTAGCTGTATCAACGGTGGCGTTAAGACCGATCAAGTGTGTACGGCTCATAAATAGCTCTTTGTTTTGCTTGTTTAATGACGCACTGAATGGATACATTGTGTAGCCATGGGACAAACTGGGCTTTGTTTTTTATTTCTACATGTTAGGCTCTGCAGCAGCACCCAATGGCTTAACCTTTTTTGAAATGGAATAATGGTAAAATCTCATGGTCTCTTCCACTTTTTTGAAGTCAGGACGGTTCTCTTGCCTGGAGAGAGAAAACATTGTGAAATGTGAAGTAAAAAGAAAAAAATAACCTTCATCATTTTGTGTTTCTTACTTGTATTTCCAACAATCTAGCATCACTGCATACATTCTATCTGGACACTTTGCTGGACATGCCAAGCGTTTCTCACTTTCAATGAAACGGTTCACTTCGGTTTGTTTCATTCTCTGGACAGATTTGAACAGAAGGAAACTATGTATAATTATTTCTATTTTTTTAATGGGGTTTGCATGTATGGAATCCTACCTTGTACGGTTTTGCTCCATATGAGAAAGCTTCCCACATGGTGATGCCAAAACTCCAGACGTCACTTTTGCTGGAAAATTTGTGGTAAGCAATACATTCAGGAGCATACCACTTCAATGGCCATAGTCCTGTTGAACTAGCCTGTTGAGGGTGTCATATGGCAGAATTAAATGTGTAAACCTAACCCTTAGTAATGCTTTTGGATCACCTATTGATCAAGAGTAATGATTTGGCATAAACTGATCATCTTGCTTTTGTTTTTGTCTTGCAATTTAAAGTTCACCAATCATAAAAAACCTTGTGAGGATAAAGCGGTTCATAAAATGAATGAATGAAACTGAAAAATATTCTTCCTGCTAGAATGCATAGGATAAATGTATATACTATGAAGTATAAGATAATAATTGTAAATTATGTCATTGACTGGCAAGTTGCAGGTCACAGAAAAACGAAGGTAGCCTCATCTCATCTCATTTTCTGAACCGATTTATCCTCACGAGGGTTGTGGGGGGTGCTGGAGCCTATCCCAGATGACTTCGGGCCAAAGGCCAGCCAATCAGAGGGCTCAAGGAGACAAAGAACCATGAACACTCACACTCATACCTAGGGGGAATTTAGAGTGTCCAATCAACCTACTATGCATGTCTTTGGAATGTGGGAGGAAACCAGGAGTACCCTGAGAAAACCCACACCTGGGAGAGCATGAAAACTCCACTGAGGTGGACCGACCTTGATTTGAACCCAGGTCTCCCACTGTAAGGCCGACGTGCTAACCACTCAGCCAATCGGCTCCCGTTTGTTTTTATTACAGTAAAAAATAATTCAACAAATTGCTGGCGAAAACTGCCTGTAGCAAGAAATGTTGCAATGATTTAATAACATTTTTTTTATATCACTCTCTGTATGTGTGACACCAGGTTTCTTTATGTTATGCAACACAAAATAAACCCTGGTTTATATAGAAGAGAATAGAATAGTGTATCTAAAATACACTTAATTTTCAATGCAACAGCAATTCCTCTCATTCTACAATCCTGGCATGCAATTCCCACATTCTGTTCGGATGTAGCTTCAGGCTAAAGAAACACGTTTAATATTTACCTTAGAAAGATAAGGCATTACGTTTTGATAAGCTATTGGAGGTCAAAATTCCTCATAACAATTGGACCACAGTACCTTGTAGTACTCACTGTCTGCTCCCAAGGCCTTGGACAAACCAAAGTCACTTATTTTAGCAAACTGTCGTTTGACCAGCAGGACATTACGAGCTGCCAAGTCCCTGTGCACAAAGTTTTTCTCTTCCAAATATTTCATTCCCATCGACACCTGGTGCATCAAGTTGATGATTTCATCCACTGTCACGTTATCTCTGTGGTGAGGGCAACAGTAGAATGTGATCTTTAGGCTCCGCCCAGTGACGAAAACGTAAATAAATACATAATAATCCATTGTTTCAGAAACTAGAAAACAGGTCCAGTAAAAACTAAACCAAAGTATTCAACACATTTGTAAAAAAACAAACTAATTTTAAATAATTTCCCGAATTATTTGCTGCTAGATTCCGACTAAATATCTATTGCCACATTTAAAAAAAAATAATAATAAACAAACCTGTTCCAATGGGCACAATTCACACACAAACTTAAATGTTATTCAACCAAGGCAGAAATATTATAAAAAGGATAAATTTCTGGAACGACAATAAAAGTCTTGAGACAATTTAGATTGCGACTGGTAAGCTGTTTCAGACGTGGTTTAAATGAATCATTTTCAACCATTTACAAAAATTAACGTGAAGGTCTACCATTTATAAATATAAACCTACTTGTTAGAGGAAAGAAATTTGTGTAGAGGGCCGCAGGCAGCCATTTCCATGACCAGCATCAGACTCTCAGCATTGCATAACCCCAACATCCGAACAATAAAGGGATTGCTCAACTGGTGCATGATCTCTGCCTCCCTCATCATCTCCTCCTTCATTAGTTTCTCATTGTCACTCTTTAGCACTTTGATTGCTACATCTAACTGGCCCCTGGGATAAAAAAAACAAACATCTGCCATAAACATCTCCTCCAAATATCTTTATCTGTCACTTTATTTGTATTTTAATTGAAGTTTTCTCACAGTTCAGTTTCAAGGACGCCCCTTTTTACACAACCAAAGTTGCCAGAGCCCAGCTCTAAATCACCAATGAACAGTTTATTCCTTTTGATATTAAACTTCCTAATTTCATTTGGGTTGTGGTATGGGTTAAAACCAATGCAGTCCATTGGAAGAACATGATCCGCTGGGACAGGTCTGACTCGTGCAACTATTGAGAAAGAAAATGCATAGGTTAGCTTAGAAATCATCCCGAATTGGGAACATTTCTTGGTTGTAATAGCAAGACTGACATAAGACACATAAGACATGGTAGACCTACGTGAAACAACAAAAAATGCAATATTATTAATAACATTAATTAATAAAGGTAACATAGTAAGCATAATCGACTGGAGGCAGTCAATCAGGTTTTTTATTTTATTTTTGTGACTATTTTCGTATGCTTTTTTGTGGGAAAATCGCGTAGAATTACGTAGACAAATATTTTTGTAACTATTTTTTTGTAAATCTGCAATACTAAAAATATATTGTTGTACCCCCGTGATTAAGATTCCAAATTCCAAATTCCTAAAAATAACCATAAACCACTAAAAATGAACCAACTGAAAGAATCATTCATGAATTTTACGACGCAGACGGGGCGCAGACACTTAGACGCTTAATCCTAGCAATGTAAGAGTTCTGTTGATCGTCGAAGCAATACCGTAGTGACGCAGCAGGGGATACGGACAATTTCGCGACATTCGTCATTTAGTGAACAGCCAATCATGAATTTTACGACGCGCAGACGGGGAGCAGACACTTACAGAATCCTGCCAATCAACAACCTCTGGTCGAATAATATATCCATATTAGGGTAAGGCAGCTCAAAATGTGATCAGAAGAAATATTGTAGATTTCTATTGTTCTATTGAGAAGAATGATAAAAAAATCAATGATGATTTAGTTAAAAAAATTGATATTGTTTAGCATTCTACAGTGTACTGTGTGTTCTGCAACTGACCTCGTGGTGCTGGTGTGTAGCCATTTGGGCCTGTTCGTCTCTGGAAACATGACAATAGAAGGAAATCATTAAGAATATATACATGATGTCTTTATCGTGGTGACAGTACTCACTGTTGTGGGGAGACTAGGGAGTCCTTTTTTTGATGGAGAGATGCAGTTTTTGTGGAAAGATGAAAAGGAAGTAAATCAAATAAATTAGATCACAGTGGAGTGAAAGTAATGCACCTTAAATTATAGATTTGAAAAAGTAAATAATGCTCGTTGGTTGAATATAAACAGCAGAATCGTTTTTTTTTTTTCATATAAAATAAAAAACATGAAAAATAGTACTTCCAGGAGCTTTACAGACACATGCGTCACCCAGAACTGTCACTGTGCCATCAGTTTTTAGCTTCAGGAACTCCACCAGCTAGTAAAATGAATGGAAAGGTATTTACCAATGCCTGAAATAGAATAAATGACAAAATGCAAATGTAACAGAGGCATACACCTGCCAAATCGTGTCAAAGTTCTTTCCTTGCGGTATGGCATATTTTCCAGACTTGTCTTGCAAGATCTGATAGTGATAAACTTTCTTCCCATACATTAAAGAGAGTGCAAAAGTGCCCAACTCTTCTCGATCTCGAATTCTGAAAAAAAAAATCGTTTAAGGAAAGGTGCCTCAAATGAGTTGTAAACTTGAATTTTCTGCTACTTACAGAAACTTGCCATCTGGTTGTTTGCCACAGTAAAGCAGTCTCTCACTTTCCTGTCGGGTTATTTTGCCGTGATACCATGACATCTTTTCGTGAGCCATAGTCACAATCAGCTTTTCCAATTGAGGGGCTTGATTAATGATGGCCTGATCCATGGCTTCACCCTTAGTAAAAAAAAAAATCTTAATAAGTCATAGGCAAAACCTCTTAAGTGTTACCACAAATGATTCATTTACACTGATATTATGATTGTTTTGATTCTCCTAAATTTAGAACTGCACGATCATTAAAACCATGCCTACATATCATTCATTCGTTCATTTTCCGTACCGCTTATCGTCACAAGGGTCGTGGGTGGTGCTTGGTTTGTTCTTCCTTCTCTGACCCACTTTCAATTATATATTCCGATAATGAGTCTTAACTACTGTTTTACATTGAGTTATCTGCTCCTTGTTGGAATTCTAGTCTTCAACTACAACTACTTCATCGGTTTCATCTATGCAGTGGCAAACTCTTACATACATCTTTTTAATTGCCCAATTTACATAGTTGTCTTGATAATTTATTTTGTAATACTCTTTGACAAGATTCTATCATTTAATTGGTGTGTACAACTCATAATAGTGGTATAAACATAGATATACATTTAATAATTCCCATTGCTTGGGTTAAATGTGGCTTCCAAAATTACAATTAGAATTAACTGTGTATCCTTATGTATACTTTAATCAATTGGTATTACCTTAATTGGCAAATGTGCTTATTATTGTGTTAGTAATTTGCAGTGATGTGGAACAATGATGAATTTTTCATATATACCGTGAACTTTAACCACAATAAAACACATTGCTTTGAATTGCAAAAATCTACAAGCATGAACCACCAACCTCAAGATTCCAAGTCTGTTTTACGTACTCCCTCAGCATTTTTTCTTTCAGGGTGTCAAACAGACTTAGTCGAATTGGCGTGTTTAGGGAACGTAGGCAAGGTTTCTTTAAAGCATACCCAAGTTCCTCATGGTCCTTACTGTAAAATTCACACAGCTCAGAAGGCCCACAATGTGGTATGCCTCCCATGATACAATAAGTGTCATTAATCTGTTTTTCTATAGAGTAATGGTGGAACTCCAGCTTCCACACAGTTGAGAGGACATATCCACCCAGGTTTCGCAGACACTGCCTTAACAAAAAGAGTCCGTCGGTTAAACCGGCTAGTTTTAAATAATGCTCAGCTTCTGATCGACTGATGCTCCCATAGAAAAAAGGCAGTTCTGCTGCAGGGTCTGTTGACATGTTAAAACTTCAGCGTTGGCGGTCAATTGAGTCTTGGAATCACGGGAATGTAGAGGTCAAATCAACTGAAATGGAAAGATTTGTCAAATTAATGAATAATGAAACTTTTTTTCAAGCAATGTTGTTATTAGAGCTTCATTTTTAACCGAAATGAGGACATCCTGACTTTAGGTTAGCCTATTCAAATGATCAGTTTGTTTTTTCTGTCAGCCTCACACAGAGCAAGGCACATCTTGATGCCATTTTTAAACAATAAAACCCCCACAGTGCTAAACTGCAACCTACTCATGACTACAGCTGCAACAGGATGTTGTGGTCTAGTCTCACATTCTCCTTTTTCTAACATATAACTCTTCAGTTGAACAGGTGCCTTTAGTTGAGAAAAAAAGCAACGTTAAGTAAAAACATGTTAAACCAAAACACATTATAAATCATATTCTTTAACTTAGATGGACAGTGTCATCTACACAACTTACTATCTGGTGTAAATCCATATTAAAAAGACAATACTTGATAATTAGGGCATATTTATGCTCTTTAACTGGATTTTTTTTTCTCTACATGAAAACGTTTAGAATTAAAGATTTAAACATTATACATACTATGTGATTTTACTCTCTGAGATGCCTCAAAGAGCAAAAACCTTAGTTTCCTAGCAACACTCACAATCTGTGCCAATAACCCACAATGGACAACTACAAAGTGGACACAAGATGGAATTTCCTGTGACCTGAACTCTATTTCACCACAACAAATGCCGTCAATGCCACAACATGGACAAACGAAAGCAAAGACTGCATAATAATAATAATATTTTACATAAGTCAAGTTTAAATCCACTTTCACTCCCATGACAGCCATGTTGTTCAGGTCTTTTTCTTAAATGATCAACAATCAACAACATTTATATCACAAAATTATCTATGATCTTAATTTCAATGAATTTTTTTGTATTTTGAAGCAAAAATTGTAAATTAAAAATAACATGTCCATGAATATGGGTAGACAACTGAAATTCATATTTAATCATAATTGGACTGTTGTTTTGATTTATTTAAAAAACAATGAAATTGACATTTGATAAAATAAATAATAATAATAATAAAATGCCTATTTTAGGTATAATGACTGAACATAAAATAATGTCACAATGCATGAATGTAACATCAGCAGAACTCAGGTCTATGTTACATTACGATATTAAAGATTACAATGCTGAAAGTATATTAGTACTTTATTGGATCATGGAATTCCATTGGGAATAATTTATAAATGACAAAATTTTAGCAGAAAGAAAAATATACTCTAACCGTAATCAGTTGAGCTGATAAACCGATTAGAATTGCAGCGGATTCATTTAGTTTTTCAAAATCTCATATTATCTGACAATCATCATGGCATTTTTTTTCTTAATCCCCACAATAAATGTGTATCACTTTTTCAAAGTCTTACAAAAACAACATTTTGGAACTCAGCGTAATATTCCAGAATCATTTATAATGAGCTAAAATTGGATTCAATTTGTGTTTTCTGCATATCTTAATTATAGCGGTGTGAATAGGAACAATTGAGATGTATGTTTTCCGACATTAATCTCAAAAGATGAAGGTCAAAGCGTTCTACATTTTAATAACCTAAGCTTATACTCACACATAATTTCCATTTTTTTAACATGAATGAACTCGTTTCCTATAGTAGGGTAACAAAAATAATTTGTTTAAAAGCAATAGCCCTCAATCCAACCAATTTTTACGCTACTTTTAACACTATACAACCCTGTTTGCCACTATAGAAAACAGAGACGGATTGCCATATACACTACACTACTATACAATACTATCACACAGTTAAATAAGAATAAATAAAAAACTAAAATACACTACATTACATTAAACATGTGCACACACATACACACACAATTAAATATCAATTTAAACTCAAAGAAAAGTCTAAAAGACAAAAACAGCTATATATATTTTTAAAAAATAGAATATTCTAATATACACTATGTATTGGTATTAATTCCTAATTAAGACTTCTGTTCTGTATTAAAAAATGGACAATTATTGCTCTTAGTGTGACATAGGGTTTCAAAAGTATATATATATATATATATATATATATATATATATATATATATATATATATATATATATATATATATATATATATATATATATATATATATATATATATATATATATATATATATATATATATATATATATATATATATATATATATATATATATATATATATATATATATATATATATATATATATATATATATATATATATATATATATATATATATATATATATATATATATATATATATATATATATATATATATATATATATATATATATATATATATATATATATATATATATATATATATATATATATATATATATATATATATATATATATATATATATATATATATATATATATATATATATATATATATATATATATATATATATATATATATATATATATATATATATAGTGAAATTATTTGAGTGATAAAAGTTAACTTTGCTTCAGAGATAGGATGCATCTGTAGATCTGTGGAGTTTCAGGTGCTGTCACTTCAGTACATTAACCAAAGACACTGTGACGCTACCCAAACCTGTTTACTGTCAACAGTTATTTTGCAGCCACCACTGAGCTACTTATATATGTATATATAAGAAGAAACTGACAATATAAAATAATCATTCATCATAGTGATTAGATGCAGAACCTCTGTTTTATAGTAAAGGCTATTTCAAATCTATAGTGTGTCACATGTCAATGCAGCAATCTTTTTTAAAAAATATCTTAAAAAACGTCAAATCAGTAAGGTATCAACGGTATTATTGCCTTGACTAAGGCCTCATGAAGTAAACAATCCTGCCACCACCACAGTGAAGTGTCAGCATGGGATATTGTAGGTAATGTGTATTGTGTTGTTGATACCGAAATGTTCAACCCTGGTTTCATCGGTCTATGTCATTTTTGGGCGGAAGTTTTATAAATGTATTACCTTAAAAAAATACTTATCTTTGTCTAACATTTTGACATGTATGTATTCTATTTGTATATATATTAGAATCTAAATTGTAGATTTAAAATAGCGTTGCATTTTATTCAGACAGGGTTGTACAGTACTTTTTCTTTACTGCTACGACTACTACTATTACTACTACTACTACTACTACTACTACTACTACTACTACTACTACTACTACTACTACTACTACTACTACTACTACTACTACTACTACTACTACTACTACTACTACTACTACTACTACTACTACTACTACTACTACTACTACTACTACTATAACTACTACTACTAATACTACTACTACTACTTCTACGACTACTACTACTACTACCACTACTACTACTACTACTACTACTACTACTACTACTACTACTACTACTACTACTACTACTACTACTACTACTACTACTACTACTACTACTACTACTATTATTGAAAAATATTGAATGCTTTTATTGTCAAGTATAAAATGATAAAGCTTCACCATGAAGTGGTCACATAAATAATTACTAAATAATAAATAAGTAGTCAATAATGAAAACAATAACAATACAACAATTTGTTGTTTTCATGCAAAAATATTGCAAAAACATTCCAAAGACATGCATCGTAGGCTGATTGGCCACTCTAAATTGCCTTTAGGTATGAGTCCGAGCGTCCATGGTTGTTTGTCGCCTAGTGCCCTATGATTGGCTGGACACCAATTCAGGGTGTCCCCGTCTCTGGCCCGAAGTGAGTTGGGATAAGCTCCAGCACCCCCCAACCCTAGTGAGGATAAAGTGGTTCAGAAAATTAGATGAGATGTGAGGATATAGTTGTGTGCCACTTGATGGCAGCAGCTTCGTGTACAATATAAACTCACTTTGCACTTGGATAAATGTTAGTCAAACATTATAAGTCATGATGTTCCACTTTTGAGGTTCTTGATTTGAATCCTGACTCTTAGTTTACATTGACCAACCACTTGTGTCTGTTTTATATAGATCACATAACTATTAATTAATTAACTAATTCATTCATAAATTGCACCTATCGCTTAGCCCTACGTCACATTTCCTACTATCGTTTTATTTTGGAACAACTCAACCGGAAATAGCCGTGATGCATTATTGTTAATTCTAGAGACTCTTTGGTGTGGAGCTGACGGAGAAGGAGTCAAGTCTCCTCAATTCAGCTCAGTCAAGCGCCGGGCGCCTTTCGTAACCTCCTCTGTCTTGAACTGTGCACCGCGGAAACTTGTGGCGATTTTACGGGGAGGTAAGGTCACCAAGCTCATGTAGAAGGCGGCTTATTCGCCTGACTAATTATGCTTTCTGCACAGTATTTTGTTAAATGATATATATTTTTTAACATGCTAAGGTTGTTTAATAAATCAATTTACTGTGTGTGTGGGTGATAGACAGGGAGGTGATGTGGCGAACAGCTGACATTAAATGCGTGAAAGAGCAACAAAGTTGGGGTGCAGTTTGGAACTTAATAATAATGCTTATTTGATCATTATGTGTCTGAAATGACGTAGATAGATGTTATCTTGTGTTTGAAAATACTTTCCTGGATATTTTTGTGTGTATTTATGTGTGTGTGTGTGTGTGTGTGTGTGTGTATATGTGTGTGTATTTATGTATGTATGTGTGTGTGTGTATATGTGTGTGTCTGTGTATATATATATTTATGTGTGTATGTGTATGTATGTATATGTATGTATGTATGTATGTATGTATGTATGTATGTATGTATATATATATATATATATATATATATATATATATATATATATATATATATATATATATATATATATATATATATATATATATATATATATATATATATATATATATATATATATATATATATATATATATATATATATATATATATATATATATATATATATATATATATATATATATATATATATATATATATATATATATATATATATATATATAATAAATATTTGTGTGTATGTATACATAAAAATATGCAACAACAGCAAGAATAACACCTCACTAGAAAATACATTTGCAATCTGCATTACAGTTCTTAGATTGTAATTTCAAATCTGAGACACATAGATGAAAAAAATGTGTTTCTTGAACTCTAAACACATGCATTATAGTTTCATTTAAATATGTCCTTCATTGTCAATGTCTTTTTGTCTAAATGTGCCCTGTGATTGGCTAGAAAACAATCTTAGGTGCATATTTACTCTTCTCCCAAATGAGCTAGTATAGGCTTCACCTCACCCTTAATGAGGAAAATCAATAGGGAAGAAAGGATGTTGCATGCACAAATTTTCATCACAGAAATACCAGTGTTCTCCACCAGAGGGCACTGACAAGCACTTTACGTCCAATAGATGACCAACCACTATTGAGTCCATTGAGTTCAATTCCATCCGGTGTTCTAGTTTCTTTGTAAATACGAGTCTAGCAGCATTATCGAAGATTCCAGTTGATGATTTTAATAATATTCAATGGAGAACATGAGCTTCTGCTGTGTGTTCAAAGCTGTGGCCTTTTTTGAGTCAGCATTCTCTCCCTGCCTAAATATTGTTTCAGATTTACAAGGCACATTTTCAGTGTGAGGGGTTCACATTGGAAGTTCTCGGGCCTGTTTATGTTCCCACTTTTCATCTGCGCTCTGTTTATTTGGGGAAATGGAAAGAGGAATGTCTGCCCTTATTTGCCTCTGTCTTTATTCCAGACAGACAGAGTGACAGTTTAGTCTAATATAGATCCCCCTCTGCTTTACATTACTCCCATCACCTGTTCAGGGGTTCCATGGTGGGCTCTCTAAGAATATCAGTGTATTTTTTCAAGACAACTACAAGGCAATGTCGTGACATTTTCACGGGCCATTTGATCCTGCAGCCTCAAAGTCATATTGGCCAGTTTAAACCAATAATAAACTGAACCTGAAGCCGATTCATGGGCTCCTTACTAATCAAAGTGGAGACTGTGGGCGAAAGAGATAAGCAAGAAACCGAGAAATTGAAAGAGAGAAAGGGAAAAAGGTGACCGGGTGCTTGACTTGAAGTGAGACTGAGGGACACTTAGCATCTGTTCGCTCCACACTGACTTTCCTCTGAGTCGGTCATATGCTTTAGATTAGCCGGCTAGTTTTCGGATAGCTGCACACGATCTGGCAGCAGTTAAAGACAAACACAGCATAGTTAGTTTCATTTTCCCCCCATAAATACTAACATCACTGTATAACCCATCTCTTCCACTTGGTACTGCATCATCTTGGTAATAACATCATATTCTGCACCGGCTAGCATCATTACATTACAACTTTGGCTCAGCCTTAAATTCCCACCTAATTATACTGAGTGGTCCAACTTTCTGTCTCTCATTACAACAACAAGTCCTTTCTTCTCTCCCTTTTTTTTCCTATTTTTTTAGTGCAAATTGTGATTGCTATAAAAAAAATTGTGTGGGCTGTCTGCTGCTGGGTTCATTTTCTCACTTGTCTTGCTCAAATCTATTCCAAGCTTTGTCAAATGTCGTTATCTCAACAAGAGGCATGCACTCGTGAACATGTTGCACACGAGGGACCGTCCGAGATGTATGACATTGTCAAATGGTTCATGACTCTAAATGAGAAAGTTGTCAAGAAATAATACCTAAATATTCTCATGTTTCCACAAATTGTTTGATGAACCTCCATTTAAACGGCAACTGCATTGGGGAGGTCTCCTTTCTCTCCCTTAGGTCTAAATAAAACAAGATGAAGGTTGAGGTAATAAAAAAATCGCTTGATATCAAGCTGCAAGTTTAATAAGCCTCTTCATAAATCGAGTGTTGGAGCCGAAGTAATGAAATGTAGTGGACTTGGGCTTGAGCAGGAAATGACTGAAAGAAGGCCTGCGGGAGGGGAAGAGAGGCTTTCACTTGTTTCACAAACAATGGCACAAGGAAAAGTTACTGTTTGACTTAATCTCACTTTTACGGGAACCATCCCAATCCTGTTTGAAATTACAATAAGGGTAATGTCATAATAATGTCCACCATGCTGCATTTGGCCAATTCACACCAACAAATGGCTGTCTCATGCTGGCCTAATAGTTCGCACTCTGCTGTCTCCCATCCATTCCCTGTGGCTTTGCTGTGACCCCCCCCTCCCTTTTTCACGAGGAAACTTGCCTCCCTTGCTCTCTCTCGTCACCAAAAGGTTTCCCATCTGCTTCCGATTACCTTTGGCTGCAGTTGGTGAGCTGCCAGCCATCTGGGCCCGTGTGGCGTCTCCGTTCGCTCTTCTTTTCCCCAGACGGCTTTGAGGGAGGAAGGGAAGGGAGGAGCTGAATTTTCGAGGAGTGCAAAGTGTAGAAGTTTAGCTGGCACTGCAATGTTCAGTAGAAAAGGTAAGGGGTACTTATGAAAATGAGACTCCCAATGCAAGTTTTTATTTGACTTGCATTTAAAAAACAAAATGAAAACGCCACATACACATAAAAACAGTACCAAAAAAAACTTGAAACCATGGTAGAAAAACATTCTTAAAGTGTTGTGGGCTATTAGCTCAGTAGTCAGCATGTTCGACTGCTACCAGGTGGACTCCAACCCTGGTTGAAGAAGATGGAAATATCATCTCCACCATCAGGCTGGTTATACACACCAGTTTTTTTTTTACAGTCCTTTGGTATAAAACAAAAGTTAAACTAAATTTCCTTTTTCTAAATTTTCCAGATCCAGCAACTGCACTGATCAGTATTTCACCATAAATTATTTTTTTTGTATATATTTTTCTATTAGTGTATGAAGTTGAGAAAATAAAATCAGAATCTACCGTATAAATCGCACCACGCAAAGAATATGCAACGAAGAAGAAAAAATATGTATGTTGCATTTTTGGATGGCAGGATCGCAGAGACGTTACAAAGAGGTATATTTGCGACCAGAGATATTACACGAGGAGTTTCAGGGGAGAGAGCCAATGCCCCTAATGTTCTTATGAGCAGTCAACAAGTAATATACTATACTGCTCGTATTAGCGATCAGTTTGGCCTTCGCACTCCGTGACAAAAAAACACTGAAAATAATGCAGTGGTCCGCCCAGTGCTCGTAGATATCTGTTATACACGAAAGAGATGCGGCAAAAAAGACAGTGCGCTACAATGATAAACAGCCTCTCATGTCTTGGCCGCCTGGCTTTCTCGTATTTCAAATTTGTTCTCGTATCTAGAGATAATTATTTTCTTGAAATTTTCCTCGTATCTCGAGATGCTCGTATGTTGAGGCGCTCGTATGTTGAGGCGCTCGTATGTAGAGGCGCTCGTATGTAGAGGTGCTCGTATGTAGAGGTGCTCGTATGTAGAGGTGCTCGTATGTAGAGGTGCTCATATGTAGAGGTGCTCGTATGTAGAGATGCTCGTATGTAGAGGTACCACTGTAATTTTTTGGCTATTATATTTTCACCAGTTTGAGGAGGTCTCACATTGGAGCAATGAGCCCCAACCTTTTTCTTTTTTATTAACCTCCCTAACATTTTCCCCCCATCCATTTACAAGTCCTACATTGAGTCTAGTGTCAAGTAACTTAGCAGAATGCCAGCCAATTATGAGCCACACAGTCAAGCATTCAGGCCGTAACTCACTCAGCCATGCAACCAACAGCTCAGCCAGCAAGCATAGCGGTGATGGCAACCTGCTGCTCCTCTCAAATTGGCTCATTTTCTCCCCAGATCTCTGACATAATACCCACTTAAGTCCCTGTTTGGGCATTAAGCACAGCTTTTTTACAACATCAATGCTTCCTTTGTGTTTGAACTCTTTCCGGTGGGCAGGCAGCTTAAGGAGTGAGGCCCACGGGGCCTCAGGTTTGAACTCGCTGTTGTCTTTGACTATCCGTGTGAAAGATAGGGCGTTTGGCCTTTGTCAAATCCAGGATTGATTAGCTTCAGGACATGCAATACTCAGTGTCTAGCTCAAAACCCCAAACATTTTATGCTGGGTTTGTCTCCAACACTCCTGAGCCTACATTTGCCTAGTTTCCCTCTTATTCCCCTCATGAATAGTTTAACCTTTCTTATTCCAGGGCTACAACAAGGAGGACTTTCCTATATTCACCCCGAACTGGTTTCCTTGCAAATCTCCTGCCATCTGGAGAGGTCCTACTTGAACCATCGCTGCTTGCTGAAAGGGAGAGAGGCTCTGAAGAGGTTGCCATGTCTGACCTCACGCTTCCTGAGGCCATGGCCAATCAAACCATTGAGCTATCCCACTGCTAAGTGAGGGGGCGACAGAGAGGAAAGAAGACATGTTGGGACCGAAGCCCGTGGACTACTGCACTGAATTCTGTTTCTATAGCTACTACTGTAGTAACCATGGAAACGCTATGGAGGACTGCTCTGATCTGCACTTTTGTTTTCGTCATGTGTCCCGCAAAGGTCGCAGGAGGTCACAGAGAGGAGTTTGCACAGTCTCAAGGTGAGAGGAGATGGTTACGACTTAGCAGCTATCTGTAAACCCAAACATGAACCCTATGGTTAGATTCACTCACCTAGCATTCACCTCATGAAAACCAAGCATATTAAACTTATTAAAATGCAAAAATACTGAATTGGCAAAACAGTCCCTCAAAATTAAATAGCTACGAAGACCTAATTCTTAGCCTAATGAGTTATACATTTCAACATTGATTCTCTAAAGCTGACATCTTTAGAAATCTCACTAATAAATCAGGGGTATGCCTGAGGGGTTACCCACAAAATTATGACAAAAACACAACCCAATTGGTTATTTACGACTTGGTACTTTTTAAAACGTTCTTGTGCTTATAATGTTCTTGAAATGACAACAAACTCAGACAGAAAACACCACCCTTTAATTACTGGGCCAAATTGAACTTAACTCAGAGAAAGCTTTCAAACTGACAACATATTTCTTTATTCACATATTTTTTGGGGGGAGTTTGTTCTCATTTTGCCAAAATAGATGACAACTGTAACTCTTCTATGCATGAGTTAGCCTTTTTATTTCCTTGACTTATTATTTATTGTGTTATTTCGACCTTGACATAGCACACTGTCATTGACAGGTCAATCCATTTTTTTGGGGAGGGGGATGAATGCATGAGAAATCACAGCGAGGGGCCTTCTAGTTGAAATGAATTGGACGTCTAATGACTTCAATGGCATGCAATGAGTTAAAGATTATTTTCAAAAAATACTCTGCTCCATACTGAGTGTATATATATGTATATAACACATTTTCATTCATGTTTCACTGATTTTTATTCCATTAATTTAGTTTATTGTATTCATTCATTCTTCTTCTGAACTGCTTAAGAGTCATGGGGGTGCTGGAGCCTATCCCAGACAACTGGCCGAAGGAGACCAACAACCATTCATGCTCACAATCATAACTAAGGACAATTTAGATTGTTCAACCAGCCTACCATGCATGTTGCAGAATATTTTTTAAAAATAATTTATACATGCATTGTATTTATACAAATATATTTAAATATAGAATGATTATTAATCATTAATAATAATAATAATAATTGCTAATATTTTTTTAATGAACAAAGGTTTAAATGTCTTAAGGGTCAAAATAAAGTTGTTTTATTAAATGACCAAAAATAGTCATTTACTCCATAAAGAGTTAAAGGTCTTAAGTGTCAACTTTCTTGAATTGCACTCCACTCTAGTAACCACTGAAGGGGTTAAAGTTCAGATCCCATGGGCTTCATCAAATGGTTAGTGCTTATACACTCCACAGACCTACAAGCTTGAATCCCCCCGCATTTCCTGACTCCACCTCACAGGCTCACAAATCAAACTTTTGGAGAACCCACACATGGCTGCCTGGCTCACATTTCGTCCCACAAATCAATTTCTCTCGCTTTCCCTACATACATTGAGTCTTAAATAACCAAAATCACCCCAGGCCAATAGATAATTTTGCGGTGTCGATGTCTCGTCATATTGAATAAGGATAAAATGTCCTTGCGTTTTTTTGTATGTTCTCCCATTACCCAATATTAGAGCCACTTTTCACCCATAGAAAGCCTCAACAGAACGTGAGAAACTTGAGGGAGCTCTTTCAAATGTGACTGCACAAGAGGCAATATACTGGCGTCTGTGGTAAACTATGTGCCATACCGTAGTCTGCCTTTGTGCCTCTGGGACTCAGCTGTCACGTCACCCCATGTCACCATGAGAAAAGCCATCAAAACTTGAATACAGAGGCAAACATGGGGCAAATGGGTCTGTCTTGGCCTCTGGGAACATAGTGTAATTGTAGCCTCTGGTATGTCAGATGATTGTTGCGGTTCTTAACTTACTTTGCTGACCACTTTAAATATCATATTTTGGAAAGTACTTTATCGTATTCTGTGCCTATTAATGTTTGAATCCCTCTAGGTTTGTCATGTATTTATGTTACACCAAGGCTTTGTCAAGATAAGATAGCACATATTATGACGTAAAGTCATGTTCATTATTTGAAGACTCAAATTACACAAAGCGGGTGGAAAAAAAGGGCTGTTGAAAGTATCTTTCCTATGCTTGTGGATCCAATAGTGACTAGTGTATGGTTTATTTTGGTAGTCCCAGTGTGTTTTAACAGGCTATTTAGAAAGGCTGCGGCAAGTTTGGGAGATTGAAACACCTTTATTTTTATTTCACTTGTGTTGTTCTGGAACAAGAGTATCGTAGACATTTTCCACTCCACAATCTACATGAATTGTATGAATAATATCAGGTTCAAAAGGAACTTTATACTCCTGAATCTTCCTTAAACTATCAGTAAAGTATAAAAAATGGAAATAACATGCCTTGCAAAGTTTTTATCTTTGCTATTTTAATTGAACAATACATTAACATAGTATAGTATATGTTAATATGTATACTGTACAAATGAGGTCTGCTTTTAGGCCTTAAAGGAATTGTGGTGGACGACTGGTTAATGCGTTTGACTTACAGTTCTGAGATCAAGGGTTTGAGCCCAGGTCCAGACCTTTCTGTCTGGATTTTACATGTTCTCTCTGGACTTGCGTGTTGTTTCTACAGGTACTCCGGTTTCCTCCCACATCCCAAAACATGCAGAGTCGGTTGGTTTAACATAAGTGAGAGCGTGAATTGTCATCCATATCAGGGTGCCCTGCAATTGGCTAGTGACCAATTTAGGGTGTCCCCCCTGCCTGGTGCCCATAGTTGGCTAGGAAAGACTCTAGCACCCCCTGAAATCCTTGTGAAGATAACCAGAAGGTGAATGAATGAATGGTTTCCCAAATTAAATCACAATCAAGTTACCCTCCTCTTAAAAGCACCACCACTCTGGAAATCATGTTCGTATAATGTAGCATTTTTGGCCAAATTCACTTCTCATTAATTGGAATTTGCAGTTTATCACTGGCTGTTTTTTCAAAAAGATGATTTTGGTCTGAAAAGCTGTTGACCTCATGCCCTGGATGGTGGGAGGATCATTTTCCAGCCGGAGTATTTCCTTCCACTGCTGATAAGAGCAACTGTTCAGATGTTTGGGAGTAGTATTTATGAGATGACCTAAATTTAGCTCTTTTAGCACTAATTTCCATTCGCAATGAGTTTTGATGTAGGATTGAATGCATCGACACTAAAAGGTTATCTACTTTGTTGAATACAGCAATTGAAATTGATACTTGACTGTAATTGAACTTGTGCTCAGATTCAATTTGAATCGTTTAATCATAAGTTTTCTTTGATCACCTTCGAGTAGGCTTTAAAAAGTCAAAGAAGGCATGCAGAAAAACAATACTTCTCCAACACAAAACATCATAGAAATGTTAAAAACAGATGTTACTGTCAAAGTTGTTTTTTATTTTTTAGATTTGAATCAAAGTCAATAGGTGTGTCCCTTCATTCTTGAAGAATCATGTGAAACTAATCAATATATGAACACAAAAGCTGTCATCACTGTCTAACCATGCATGTAAATGTCTCCCAATAATTGGTTGAATGTGCCTAAGATAGTTGTTCAAAAAATACCATAATATCACATCTGTTGCGTATTTATTGGTATGCAACTCTTAAAGCAACGCAGATACGTTTATGACTAATTTGATCATTTTTATACGCAAATCAATATTTCACCAGGCTCTTTTTGAATTACTGCAAATAATGTGTTTTAGTAGACTTGCGGTTTATTTATATTGTCTTTTTGTAACTGACAAATAGGGTTTGCAGCTTGTGGCATTTATTCTTGTGAGGTCTCATAAACTATCATCCACGGAAAGCAGTAATTCAGACTACTAGTAAACACCTTTCCTTTATTTCCATAAGTATTATGGTAATAGCGCTTGTTTGTTTGTGAGAAGAGGAAATATCTTTATCTTTTGTGAGGAATTATTTAAATGTTTGTGTCTAGTGCTGTTGCCAAACATTGGATCAGAGAAGGCTACTTTTCCTGTTTAGACTTTTGTTTCTATAAGTAATGTTGACTATTTGAATCACTGCCTTTTTAGATTATTAATCTCCAACAGATGCTGTTGATGCTTGGGACAGCCATATTTCAGTACTATGTCTTGGTACCCAAGGAAAAACGCTGTTTTGAATTTTATTTATTTATTTTTGAAGTGTCTGTAAACAATTTCTTTAAAGTATGCATTGTGTCACTTTTTTACGTTATGTATACCATTGGTATTTATCCTGTATAAATTGCAGAGATTAGCTAAAACAATTATTTTTTATTTGTGTATTTAGACTATAACAGAATTTACCTGCACTGTAGTCAGGCCAATGTATCACTAGTATGCTATTAGTGAATGTGTATAAAAAAATGTAAAATAACAACTCATGATGAATCCAAACGTTTATTTACTTTTGTACTGTGATTATGTCTCCACCCATAGCTGCCTTCCTGTCCAGTCTTGGCCAGTATGAGATTGCAATTCCAGTACGTGTGGGACCCAATGGGGAGACACTGCACACAAAACCCTCTCAATACCACAGAAGAAGACGTAACACAGAAGAAAAGACATCTTATGACACCTCTGTATATACATGTTTTATTTCATGGTCTATTTATCTAATGTACAATCTATTCATAACAAACTTTCCACTTTCAGCTGTACTACCAGCTGTCAACGTCACACAACAACTTCCTTCTAAACCTGACGCTACAGGCAGGATTGCTGTCCCACCAGTTTAGGGTGGAGTACTGGAAGAGAGGAAGATTAGCCTGGAGTCACCCTTACTCGGCCCACTGCCATTATATAGGACACCTACAGGACCAGCTGCACTCCACCAAAGTGGCCCTCAGCAACTGTAACGGCTTGGTAAGAGTGCAACTTTAAAATGCTCTACATCACCAATGTTCTAAGTGAAGTTCAAATCAAGAAAAAATTACAAATGTTATCATATAACTGGAGGAGATTAGATGAGATGAGGTTTTCTCGCTATATAAATGATTAAACTCCTACGACCTGGCGTTCATATCACATTTTTGGTTGTCAAAAGACTACAATCTTTTTTACCACAAGGGCCTGGCGTCCACTTATGATGTGGATATCATTTTTGTCAGGAATTATACATCATGTAGAAAGATAATTCTTTGTTTTTACACACATCGAGTCCCAAATAGCCTAAATATCAAAGATAAAATAAAAGTGCATGCCTTGCAAGAGTTTGGGTCTGAGGAGAATAAAATAATAAAAAAACGAAAAAATAATTGCTATACAGTTGAGGTTGACCAGTGGTTGAACACGCCCAGGTCAGTTCTTAGAAAATGAGTTCTGACCTTCTTGTGACTTTTGTCTCCATGTGCCCTGAGATTGGCTGGCCACCAATTCAGGGTGTCCCTCGCTTACTCCCCATCGTTGGCTCCAACTCTGAAAATAGAAGAAAATACTTAGTCCGTTCACAAAGGTAGTTCAAAAACATTTTAAGAAATGTACCAGATCATTTACTCAAGCGGTAGCAATTAACAAAACAACATACAAGACTTAAGGCTTGTTTATAACACACAGTTTTTATGTTTTTTGTTATCTTTTAGATGCATTCAAGATTTCCTATATTATAATGACATCACCATCAGACAGAGAGTTGGCCTACGCTTGCTTAGAGTGCAGAAATGTGTGGACATATTGATATGAGACAATAATCAGTTTTACGGCCGTCACGTCTCAGTGTAGCTGTGTATTCTTTCACCACAAACAGCAGGGCTAGTAATAACACTTGCATGCGCAGTTGGAGGATTAGATGTGTTCACGAAGCGTTAATAAACTGCACATTTAATTACTCTTGGACAGGCCAGCATGAACACATTCATCCAGCGAGCGGGGGGTATGCCCATGGAAGCATCACTAACTTTATTATGGGATTAGATGCTCTTTGATAGCGGCCGCTGGAGAGGGAGCGTAGATGCTGGCTCTGAGTTGAGCGGGCACATGTAAACAGAATCAAAAGTGTTGTCATCCAGTGTACAACGGGTTCATCTGGCTCTTTTCATGCATGCTTTCACTTTGCTATACCTGAATGTGTTGGATGTCTCCTATCCAAAGTATATATGCGTTCTAACACGGAACCTGATTGGTGCATATCATTAATGCAATTGTCAATGCAGAGTAATAGAAATGCTCACCTATGCAAGGCACATTATTGTGCAGGTGAGTCATCATTAAACCTACAACATAAATATTTATACTACAATGCATTCATTCATTCGTTTTCTGAACCGCTTTATTCTCACTAGGGTTGCGGGGGTGCTGGAGCCTATCCCAGCTGACTTTGGGCACTAGGCGGGGAACGCCCCTACAATGCATGCTTTTTAGAATGTGGGAGGAAACCGGAGTAGCCGGAAAAAAACCCACGCTGCCCCAGGGAAAACATGCAGACTCCACACAGGTGGACCGACCTGGATTTGAACCCAGGACTCCAGAGCTATGAGGCCAATGCGTTAACCACTAAGTCGCCAGGCCGCTACTACTATGTATTAACTATATGGATAAATAGAATACACCTAAATGATTGTATCGAGATTTATAGCATGTTTTGGTGCATATATGTGATTATCCTCTATTGCCTTCACAGCAAGGGGTGATTTTTGCTGGGGGAGAAGAATACCTGATTGAACCCCTTATTTCACCAGCTAATCAAAGCAGGCCAGAGAGTGGCGACCAAGCTGAGGGGCGCCTCCATGTGGTTTATAAGCGCTCATCCCTCCGCCATCAGTACAAGGGCCAATCTTGCGGCGTGACTGGTAAGAATAGGAAAACATTCTGGTCATTTTTAGAAACAATGTGGTGCAGAGTTAAACCACATGGCCAGCTGCATTGTGAATTGTGGTTGTGTCTGAGTTCCCATTTGTGGTCGAGTCTGTGTTACAGGGCGTTGCTGAGTAAATATATGATTCATTTTATGGCAAATAAAAGTTGAAATAGGCTCAAATTTAGCCTCTTCCCTGCGCTATCCTTAGAAAGTGCATTGGAGAAATCATTCTTATGGCTTGGTCAAAAGTATACATATATCTGGTTATGTGGTACTATTATTACAATGTGTATCTTGTTCCTAAGATGAGAAATCAATCAAGAGCTCATCATGGTGGCAGAGAACTCTAAAGACCCCTCCTCATCACGTCGGTCGTGGGCAGTTGCCACTGAAACGCTCGGTCAACTGGGAACGCTACGTTGAGACGTTGGTGGTAGCTGACAAGATGATGGTGGGCTACCATGGTCGTAAAGACATTGAACAGTACATCTTGGCCCTTATGAATATTGTAAGTTTCACTACACACAATATACATTTTTACACAGATTATTTTGGGTTGGCAAATCAAGTTAAAACTTATGCTTTTCAGAGTTTTGTAAGGTAATCAATAAAGTATCCAAAATAGCCTACTTACCTATCTACACAATCTATGGACAAAAGTCAAGGCATTTGGTCAAATCTGTGCTTTTATTGTGAGAATCATTTGGGGAAGTCCCCCTTTGTTTCAGCACGATCAATGGTGTAATTGAATGAGTTTTTTTTTGTGGAAGCACCTGGAACCCCTGACCGTAGCGTCATAAAACACATTTGAGAAAGTGGAAGATATTGTGAGTCCTCTGTCAATGTTTCTGGCCTAAAAATTGTCCTCGGGGATGACAAGCTAACATTCACAAAAACTCACTCCATCATTTTATAAAGTCTCCCAAGAAGACTTCAAGGTAGAAGCTGCAAACAAACTCAATGTTTTGACATAGCCAGCTTACTTACACAGCCCATTTCCAAGTAATCTAAAATAAAATATTGTAGAGTAAAAAGATCAAGTAAAGAACAGATAAAGAAAAAATAGCATGTTGAAAAGCTTAGTGAACGCCAAGTTTTAAAAAGATGTTCACATAATTTTTGTCCATCCAATTTAAATTGGCAGTAGACATGTACGATTGAGGTTACTAACGGGGGTGCTTGACCAACTCAGGTCAGCCGAGGGACACAATTGCAGGGGCACAACCTATCGTCACTTTGGAGTCTTCATTTGGTTAATTCATAAATAAAAAGGCGCTTATATTGGGTTAAAATGTATCTCGATATGGTGGTAAATGAAGAAAACAAACTGGGTTTTAGAAAATTTTATTATATTCTGTATGTTATTGACTTCTTCATTTGTACCAAAGGAAATCAATCACCACCAACATCCACGCACATACCAATACTCACATTTGGAATGCACCTAACGAATGGTCGTTTAGTAGCTACAACTCTTTACAAGTAAGTTATATGCCACCTCAACAAAGAGGTTAAAATTACAACCGATACTTTTAATAATGAGAAAGCATCTCAGGATGCCATATGGCATTTCCTTCTTTATTGCTGTTGACAATAGAATTTTCTTCTGACTTGTGTAATGCTTAATGGCAGAGTAGGCTTCTTTAAGAGAATTTTGGTTTGGCTTTGTTTTAGCGGATCCTGGCAGTTTTGTTACATATATGCACGCTCACACTCATCATACCTCTGAGATTATTAAAACATGTTTAAAATTCCATAAGATTCAATGAGATACTGTGGTTGTCATTACCAATTCATCTCTAGATCTAGTTCAGATTAGCGTGTCAGCTATTTAAGACTGGTCTTTTCTTGTTTCCCTGGAGGTCAGGTTGCCAAACTGTTCCAGGATTCTAGCCTGGGGATTGCAGTAAATATTGTAGTAACACGGCTCATCCTTCTCATGGAAGACCAGGTATGTAACCCTGTGTTTTGTTTCCAACTTTATCTTGAACTTACAATTTCAGTGATGAATACATGTATTATCTTTCCATTAATGGTTTGTGTGGTGAGGCAGTGAAACAGGATGCATTCTAATGTTGAGCCGCTTGCGGGTTTATGGATAAAGATGCAATAAAATGTAATTACTGTGCGGCTTTGAGGTTTCCTCTAACTGTCCCAAAAGGGAAAGACTAATGATTCATACTTTATCTACAGCCCAAGAATTAGCTCTATAATTCAACACTTGGCTTGAGGAAATAAATGTTATGATCATTAGTCCATTACATGTGCTGTTATCCTTATCCAAGGATGGTTGGACTGAGGTTGCCAGGTTATTGGTCTGGTCTTGGTAGGAAGCACTATGACTAGTTTCCAATCCTGAAAAAAAAAATCTGCTCCTGGAAAGCCAAGTCTTGAGTGTAATGCGCCCAGAAACAATGGATGTTGGGATGAGACAATTCCATTTTCCAGGTTAAAAGTTGTTGCCAGCTTTGGCCAGCAGGGAACTTCTTTCCTTCTGCTCTATGTAATTGCATTAAACCAGAACGGACCCTCTCACTTATGATGCAGCCTTCCGTGTGATTGAATGCAGAGAGTGACTTAAGGCAATAAAATGGAAAGTTGGGGTCTAGCGGCAGACTCTGTCTCCAGATGTGACGACCCCAGGCTGTTCAAGTTTAATCTTGGAGTGTCTGAACGGCTTGCAAGCAACTAAAATGTTTCTCAGTTGCCAGCCTCATGTCCATATTTTCCAACATCATTCTAAAACTGACTGCATTCACAACTTTGCCAATCCAGCTAGACCACCAGAGAGTTCTCACAAATATCTACAAGTCTTTAAATCGTCACTAAACAAGACAGCATTTCATCACCAAGCCTGAATGCTGTATATCACATCTTTTTTAAATTCTATCGCCTAAATTGTAAAAGCTGTCAAAGTAACTGATCTGCTTAGCACAACACCCACCATACACTGGAGGCACAAGGATACTATATCAATAATTTGGGGTGGGACAGAGCGTTATTGTCTGTGAAATGAGACACTGCATTCGGTGTTAAATAGAAATAGAACTGCAATGTTTACCTTTTGACTTAGTTATGGCTATTAGCCTGCTCAGTACTAAGAAACATTTGAATTCATTATTAAATACTTTAGTTTGTAATAGTTTACTTATTTATTTTACAACTAAGGTTATGAATAAGGTGTCAATACCAATCAGAGAGAGAAAAAGAAAAACATTACGTGCTAGTTTTCACACTGTTTTCTTCTGTTTTTTGTTTGAAAATACTTACAATGTCATTTTTTTTAAAGTTCAGTCCCATGCAATTCTAAATGGCAAACAATTTTGTTACAAACGCTATTCAGTTTTTCATGTTCCATTTTTATCCTATCCTCACCAACTATCTAAAAATCTGTTTTCATCACATCTCTTTTGAAAAACTCCCTTTTTGTCTTCCACTTAGGCTGCCACTGAGCAGTTCCAAAATGATGCTGCCAATATATCTACTGTCTCTTCTCTGTCCAAATCATCCCAATCTGGCCTCTCTAGTTGTGTCTCCAAACCTTTGAATCTGTGCTCTCATTAGCTCATTCAAGTTTCTAATCCGGTTTTCTCTATTCACTCCTAACTGCAATCTCAACACTGTTGTGTTATGTTGTGTTGTGTTGCTATGATGTCACAGATTCATAATGTTTACCTCCATACTGCAGTGTTCATTCTGACAGAAGCAGAAATTAAACCAAAGTGTAAAATTATGAGCAAAAACATGAAGTCAAATTCATGTTAAATGATTGGACATTTTCTCTTTCTTCTCTGTCTTCATCAGCCTACATTAGAAATTAATCACCACGCAGGAAAGTCTTTAGACAGTTTCTGCAAATGGCAGAAATCTATCCAGCATCGAAGCAGTTATGGAAATGCTATCCCTGACAATGGCATCGCTCACCACGATACTGCCGTTCTCATCACCAGGTCAGAATGCCAACTTATTAAATCACTTTGGTTCTCATAAGGCGAACTACATTAAAGCACTCACCAATTGTGACAGCCATGAAACTATTGATCAAACACAAATATTTAATATGTAACAGAGGGGTGTGACATCTTGGATTTCGTCGTCCCTGATGCAAATGTTTGCCTTTTTAAATGAGTGTTTAACTTCCTGAGCAAGTCAGGCTCCGTCTTGTCCTCTCTCGAGTGATAACAGATGGGCTGGCTCTACTTGCCTCAGCATATCTGGCAATAACTTAATATGTGGATAGAATTAATAAAAAAAAAAAAAAAAAATTAAAAACAGATGCATTTCTTTCATTTATTAGCTCCTAAAAGTTTGATTTGCTGAAATACTGCATGAAAACATGATAAGAAATGGTATTAAAAAATATTAAGGCTAAGTATGCCTTATGGCAGAGACCTTAAATATTCCCCCCAATTTTTTTTAGGCTCGAAAAGACGGTCTTTCGACTGTAGCATTGCGTGGATGTTATTTAATAATCATTTACGCCAGTATAGAATGTTTTACGACTTATTTATGATAATTTTATCCTGTAAAATTGTAATATTTAGGAATATAGAGGCCAAAGTTGACCTGATATGAATCGTGTTTATTTCTTTCACAGTTTTTTTTTTGGTCGATGTTACTGTCGGAACAAAATAGAGGAGATAATGGCATGTTAGAGTGATAAAAAACATGATGTTCTTTTCTTCGGAATGTGCTGCACTAAACAGTACGACCACTGTTGGCACGAAAATCTTCCAATTTTTTTCAAATATAAACCAAGACACTTCATGTTGCATCATATGGGAAGTCTAATCGAGTTTTTGCTATGTTTAGAACTGAGCTCAAAGTAACGTTTTAATCATTCTGTCATTCTCTAGAATAGTTGTTTCCTCCTTATAGGTTATATGATATAGAGTTCATTGTTCTATCATGTATACTTCAGTGCACGATAATTCTTGTTCATATTAGTTCCACTAGTCGTACACAAAAAATGTCCAAAATAAATGAGTCGATGGAAACCACATAATTTAATATTCAAGAGCTGCTTCTTTTCAAATATTTTGCAACTCAATCATTCACTGCCAGTCTTGGTATCATTATTATAATATTAGCAGAGTGAGTGCTGTGGTAGTTAGTATACTTTACATTAGAAAACCCATTGATGACCTGAGACATTCATTTCATTTTGAATAGGAAAGGCTGGCAGTGATTGCATTGGTGGCTATTGAGTTCATGTTGGCCCTGATGGTGTTATTTGGAGAGCCAAGTATTATTTGTGGTGATTCATTCTCTACAGCAATTAACAACTTGATTGGTTTCTGTCCAAAGGTATGACATCTGCATCCAAAAAAACAAGCCCTGTGAAACCTTAGGTAACAACAAGATTTGTTTTAAATCATGTGCTGTTGTGCTCTCTAAAATGGAAACATTTCAGTTTCTCATATTGTCAGACTTGTTACACTGAACTGTTGTTATGTTATTTATTGCAATGACTTGCCATGTATTTGAAAGTATGTCTTTATTGTGCAGGTCTTGCACCGGTTGGAGGAATGTGTGAGCCGGAGAGGAGCTGTAGCATTAATGAGGATATTGGGCTCGGAACAGCTTTCACTATTGCCCATGAAATTGGACATACGTGAGTAACACGCTTGTGTGCCTTATGATATTGAAAACAAATGAGCATGCTGGATCTGGAAACAGTTATTACTTTGCAAACCTAAGGCATGAATGTCAAAAGCGGTAGTGTATAAAAGCTGTACTGTAGATATAAAATAGGGAACTATCATTATCTATCATTGCTGTTTTCAAAATCTAAGGTTTGGAATGAACCATGACGGTATTGGTAATACGTGTGGGCCCCATACCCAGGAGACGGCCAAACTGATGGCCGACCACATCACCATGAAGACGAATCCATTCATCTGGTCGGCCTGCAGCAGAGATTACATCACCAGTTTTCTGGAGTGAGTCAGCTTCTCAGATAACACCAATACTGCAAAATTTACACTCCTATTTTCTGGATATAGGGTGTCTTCGGGTTATAATATCCTCGACCTACCATGTTTTGACTTTATGACGACTGTGCCTTTTCTGCTATCAAGCGCTTTGCACCATAGTTTCTTCCTAGCTAGTCAATAGTATTGCTTGTCCGTGTTTGTGCACCATGAGTACTTTTAGTTTTGGCCAAAAGAATAACAATTACCAGAGAAGAGAAGCTTACCGTCATCAAAAGACTAGAGAAAGGAGAGAGATACTGATGTACATCTGTAAGAATATGCTGCATGTAGAGCAACGTTAAAACGTCGCGTAAAAACTCTTTGCTTGTCAGCAAATTGAGTTTTGTGGTAACAGAGTTTAAGTTGCCAACAAGTCCAGTTCATGTAAGCTAAATATATGAACAATAATATAACAAATTGGGTTGCTTGCAGGGTTCATGCAGTGTGGAAATTTTGAGTGCTCTTTTCTGGGATGTGCCTCAACTCGTGTCTGACTGGCGTGAATGGGTTTGGGTGGAGGAGTTAGCAAGTTGGTTTTAATGGTGTCGACTACAGCCCTCAGTGGCCATGTTTGTACTTTCGGTTGCAAATAAACTATTGAAACCCCAACTCGCTAGCCAACTCAAAAATCAAAAAGTATTTTAATGTCTATTTCAACTTTAACAGTGAAATCTGAAATTTGCGTTACATCACCAGTGTAGGCGGGAACAGAACTTTTTCCCAACTCGAGGACTCACTGTATATTTTACTTAATGATTTCATCAATCTACAATTGGCGTTCAGTACTCTGACACTTTGCAGGAAATATTGTACGGTTGTAGTGTTTAAGAAATGTTTGGTTGTTTTTTTATGAATTCAGTTCTGGAATGGGATCCTGTCTGAACAATGTACCCGCAAAGCAAGAATTTGTGTATCCCACGACGGCCCCAGGTCAGGCCTATGACGCAGATGAACAGTGTCGCTTTCAGTATGGAGTCAGATCTCGACAATGCAAATATGCAGTGAGTATTCTTGTCAGTTTTTTTCTGCTTTAGTGGGACTCTCACATTTCTCTTATATAAAGTACATTGTCCTAGTTTGGAAAGCCATTATTTTTGTCAACTGGGGCTGCCATAATTGGTCAAAAAATACTTTTTTTATATCAAATTGATGAGGTTTCTGTCTGGTAACGTTTAAATTCTTTTCTCTAATTGGCTGTGTTGTCTTGTCCACAACTTTCACACAATACTCACAGGAGGTCTGCAGTGAGCTTTGGTGCATGAGCAAAAGTAACCGATGCATCACCAGCAGCATTCCTGCTGCTGAGGGAACCATCTGTCAGACCAACACCATTGACAAAGGGGTAAAAAATATATTGAGGCTTTAGTATACGTATGATCTATTACCAAAAAAAATGTACATAGTAGTCATTTGACTCTTCTTGCCACTCTTGTTATAAAATCATTTTCTTCATTCCGATACATGTTCTTCCGTTAAATATTAGCCCTTTTTCACAATGTACATAATATGTGTTCAAAGTGGTGCTACAAGAGGATCTGCGTAGAATTTGGAACACGTCCAGAAGGTGTGGATGGAGGCTGGGGACTCTGGTCGCCCTGGGAAGAGTGCAGCAGGACTTGTGGAGGTGGTGTGTCCTTTTCAATGCGACACTGCGACAGCCCAAGGTACACGACAGGTTGCATTATATTTGGTTCTTGTGTATTCTCATTTACTAAAAATGCCACAAGCACAAGTTACTTTGTTTTCTTTTATAGCACACGTTATCAAATGATCCTGAGCAATAGTTAATTTAACATCGTAGGATAAAGATTTTTAGCCAATTTGTTATTTTTCATTTTTTATCACTTTTCTTTATATAATCACAAAATCAATACATTCACTACTACTATTCATTTTACTGTATGTACAAACTTCATTTTAGTTTCTATACGCGATTTGGGACCTTTTAGATTAATTTACAAAGACAAGATTCTTCTTAGTGATCACAGTTACAGTGGTAACTGATTTGTAATATACCATTGCTGCCAAAATACCTGCTTAATGGGCAGTTTTTTTTTTCATCATTCAAAAAGAAACAACATTATTGCATTGTAAAGTGTCAAATTGTACTCAGATGTGTCTGTGTTTGATTGAAGGCCTACCATTGGTGGAAAGTATTGTCTGGGGGAACGAAAGCGCTACAGGTCCTGCAATATTGATGTGAGTCCTGTTGTTTCCCTCATTTGGTCAAAGAAGAATCCAGAACATGAACTTTGTTTATGTGTTTAACAGGAGTGCCTGATAGGCTCAAAGGACTTTCGGGAGCTGCAGTGTTCCAACTTTGATAGTGTTCCTTTCAGAGGGAAGTTCTACATTTGGAAGCCATACAGGGGTGGTAAGTCTTCTATAAGTATGTCAAATTATTGATATATATACAGTATGTACTGTGTCAATTTATCTAGTTATTTGTCCATCTATCGGCACTGGGTTGCCCAAATTTGGTTGGGGGGCAACATAGCCGGCTCCCGTCCCATCACCGCCAAAGGGCGCCGAATTGAAGCATATAATTGCGGCAAAGGTTTGAAGTGTCCAAGAGCAATGTATCACTTAATGAGCAGTTGTCACTGCTTGTTTGCCATTTCAAGCCAGGGAGCAAGAAGTTGTCGTGAGCTCATTAATAGGGCAAGATATTGAATAGTGACGGCTAATAATAAAGAATTTTAGGTTCACTATTTGAATCGATCAAATGTTTACCCTAATAGAAATAAATCACCAACTTAAATGGAACTAACACATTGATCTTCTTATTTTTGGGTTGCCAGAGATCTTCACAATGTGATGAAATATGCTCCTGGAGATTTTTTTTCACATTTCTTTCAACTTTACTTTGCATTAAAACATAACTACAAAAGCAAATATACATTGTAATGCTTTTTTTGTAGACATATAAGAGTCTCAGTGTAGTCTCAATGCTTTGCACTTCTACACTGGGGGTGAAAGATAAATAATTTGAACAACAAAACTGCCTTTAATCTTGGCCCCTAGTACTAGAATGACTCACTGAGATAAGTGACAAGCCAAATGCAACTTCAGACAGCTGATTCCACAATGCAAATCTGTTGCAGCTGTTCAAACAGGACCAGCGTGTTCAGGTCAGATCGCACTGCACTGTCATTTGTCAGGCCTGACTCACTTCTCAAGATCCCATTTCTCTCTCGTTTCCCTCCTGCTCCTCTTACTGAACCCCCCTCTCATTGTCGCACTGTGTTTAGTTCACCATTATGTAATGACTAACTCTCAAACACAGAAACAGCCGTCACCTCTCAGCCCAGACACCCAAGGACAGCTCATTTAATAAAGCCGTCACAGAGAGGACTCTCTTTAAGAACAATTATCCTTCACATTTAATCCCCATACACCATAGGACAGCCAACAAGCTGTAATGCACACACAGCTGCAAGCAGTGATTGCCCTGCCAAAGCAAGGCACTATGGGAATTGCAGTTTTCCATAGTCTGACCACTTTATCATTTCTTAGACCTACCAGTATGTACTGTACCTCCAACAGCATTGCCAACACAAACAAACCCAGCATAGACGGATATCAATGGTCACTTAGAGAAACTGCTGCAGAGCATCAATAAAAAAATATGCCAAACCTTTTTGCAGGAGCACACTTTCCTAGTGTTCTGTGCAATGGAATTTAATTAATTGCTGTATAATTGGATTAAAGATTGTTAACCTGAATATGTTTTAATGTATTGTCCCCTGTCCATGCGCACTACTGCAAATACTTATCTGGACACAACAGGGAGTTGATTTCATGAATGTAATATAATTTAATTATACTTCTCAATATGTTCCTGTTGAGATATAGGAAAAACTGATTCAAACGTCTTGAGTTGAATGCCCCTCCAGTTCCAAAATTTGGAGGTCAAACAAACTATGTAAATATGGCCTTCCACTGATGTCGTTTAAGACGTCAGCAATTCCTGCGAGACTGAAAAGGACAGACAACACCCTTATTATGTCTATCCCAGCTGAAAGTTGGTTAATAAACTGAACCATACATCTATCCATTTTCTATAACACAAAGTAGAGCTACAATTAATACAGGCTGACCCAAAAAACAAGAATTTTTAAACCAATAACCCAGTAAAAAAAAACAAGTAATGAAAAAAACATGTTTTGATCATCGATGAAATGTTTAAACCAAATAAAAAAACACCAATTTTTTGTTAGTAATGAGAGGTGAGGTAGTGGCAACCATAGGTGTTAATTAAAAAAAAAAAGTAAATCTTGACTATAGATGATGTTTTTCGGAAAACACAACAAAGCTGTTCTCACTTTTCTACTCTACCAGCCCTGGAGTATCCTGTTGCTATGATGATGTATTTTCTTTTTAATGATGAAGGCTAGGTTGTCATGCAATAGTTTGCCGCTGTTTACGGATCTTAGATTGAAAATTTAATCTTCAGTGAAGCTAACGTTCATGTTTTGGGGAGGTATTTGTAGTACCTAAAGAAAATCCACTCACACGCATGTATAAAAAAAAAACATGCCCGCTCCAAACTGGAAGGACCAGAGTTGAGAATAACGATAACCTCACCTTCTCTGAGCTGTTAAGCACACAACTGTAGCTAGTTGAGATGCTTATGAATAAACTTCTTCATCTTTGTTGTGTGTGTATAGGAGGAGTGAAGACATGTTCTCTGAACTGCCTGGCAGAGGGATACAATTTCTACACAGAGCGTGCACCAGCAGTAGTCGATGGCACACAATGCAAAGACGACTCTCTGGATATTTGTGTAAATGGCGAGTGTAAGGTGAGTTATAGTAGCAAGATTGACAACTACTAGAACGGGCAGCATGCATTGAGAGAATGAACTCTCACGGTCTGTGCACATTGGAGAGCTGCCAAAACTGATGAGTTGCATCAACAGCAGCTCCATTTAAAAACACAACACTGTCAGGAAAAATCAGGCTTCCTTTATCAGCAGTCTGAATGTCTCCTTGTAAAAAGAAATTAAAGCACACATTTTCACTATTGTGTATTTAACTGACGACCAGACATAATTTTTGATGATGCTTATGTATAGGCAAGTCAAATGAATCTGTTTAGCACAATTCGATCTACATTCAAAATGCTTTACATCGCATGAAAATCCAAAAACACAAAAATATAATACATAAAAATCACGTTATTTCCTCAAGACAGTTAAAAACAAAACAGAAACTTGTAATGAAACCTTCAAAAGAACCAAAATTGTAATTTGAACTATGTGGGCAAATATTAGTACTATACTTTGGTAAATAACAGCAATAGTATGGTAAAAGTAATAGTATGTTAGCTTCTTATGTCGTTTGCATGTACTGAAAAGTACACTAAGTATTGCTTTATTTTATTATTAACCTTTTTCAAGATGAACCAATAAAATGATAAAAAACATAAATGAATAATGGACAAGAAATTCTATTTCCTGATTGAATTATTCCAAATAACTCAATTGAATTGAATGCTTTTATTGTCATTTTACAATTATAATGAGATTTAAAGCTTCACCGCAAAGTGCACAAATAACAACAACAAACAGAAAAATGAATAATCAATAAATAATAACATACATCTGGGAATCTACTGGAGCAATATGAGTGTGTCCAAACTAAGGCCTGCAACCAAATTGTAACAAATCATTCAAATTTGTTAGATAAATGGTACATTGAAGGCACACTGCACAGACTTGGATGATTGCGATCGAGCATATTCCAAGAGGCAAACTGGAAAAGAATGACATTTTTCAACTGGAAAAAAAGAGAGAAATGAACTATCAAACACAAAATATAATTTATTTTTTAGATTTCATGAAAATTTGATGTGATTTCAACAAGAGCCACCCAATGGCGCAATGGTGCTTCCGCCTGTGTTCTGTGTGGGCAGTATGTGTTCAATTCCCACTCTGTGGTGGTTTGGTTGTGAGCATCAGTTGTTATCTGTTTCATTGTGCCCTGGGATTGGCTGGCAACCAATTTGTTGTGTCTCCCACCTGCTGTTCCAGCTGCCCAATCAAATCGTTGGCTGGGCAACACATACACACGTAATACAACCTTGTAATTTTTACCTTCAACAATAGCTTCTAACAAAAAAAAATGCCTCTGAAAGCTGTTTTTGATTGTACCAAGTGAACCATCGGGCATTTTTCCTATGGCTGAAACACTCACTACCTGCGTATTTATGCATATTGTGCAAGTGCCCATCAACTCTAAGGATTTATACTGGTCAGAGGAACTGACACTTTTTTTATCCACTCATTCTAATAAGACTGTCTAAGGAAGCCTAAAGTTCCTGCGCTCATTCAACAAAAGTGTTTTGTTTATGTGCATCCTTCTTCCTCTCACCAACCTCCTCCTCCACTCTTCCCTTTTTTCCCCTGCACTCGTTGACCTAGCAGTTCAGCTGTGAGTCAGGTCCACAGTGCACACTGGCTTCCATTCACTTCCATTCTTATCGCCGCTCTCTTTTTCCTTCTCTACGTCGCTGTTGTTCTCTCATTATCCCTGTTCTAGCATTACTCTATTCTGCCCTGTTATGGGAGGAGAAAGAAGCTCTTCTCAATTTGTGTTGCGTTATGGCTGGTGGGTTTTCTGGGGACAAGGCCGATAAATAGTCCTGTCATGTGTAATGACATGCTGATTGTAGCTCCAAAGTGGGAGTCTGACAAGGCAGAAATAGAAGAAGGGGCGGGTGTAGGAAGGGAAAACAGATGGTTCAGCTAAATACAGCATGCCATTGAGGACCAAAGGCGTGTCATGCCATTTCCAGGTCCAACTTTAAAAATTTGGAATAATTGGTACAGAATACATCTAGAAATAAGTGGGTGGCTATCATGTTTGAATAGAAAGTTCTCTACTGTTCCAAAATTCCATCCACGATTTTGCTTTACAGAAAGATACAATCCAACATTAGAATAATGTTGCTATTATCCAGCAACAAGAAAAGTTTGACACCCATGCCTCTCAAACTAAGTTACATATCATTGTATTGGAACTTTGAGATCATTCAGAGGCTTTAAATCTGGATTTGGTGTTAATTAATTTCAAATTAATGAAGAACCAAAGTCTCAATTGATGAGAATAAAAAATGTCACTTAAAAAGATAAGGACAAAAGCAGTTTATGTTACTGTCGAGGAATTTGAGTAAGGCCACCTGTTTTGCTCATCATGAAGCATATTGGTGTCGACACCCTTGACTTTAGCATAATGTCTGCCCAGGATCAGAAAACACATCTGGACGTGTCATCTGATCTCTTTGTGTTTCGGAAAAAGGGTCTGGAAGACATTAGAGGTAATCCCTCGGTCTGGCCTCTAACACCCCTCCACTCGCCGATTGCGCCCCTTCACCCACGACCCCGAGTAACCCCGCGGCTCATTCTGTCTTTTTTTTTCATACAGCACGTCGGCTGTGATCGCATTCTCAACTCAGAAGTCCGGGAAGACCGCTGTCGCATGTGCGGGGGTGACGGCAGCAGCTGCGAGTCGGTAGAAGGAGTCTTCAATGATTCAATGAATGCAGAAGGAGGTGAAACTTCTGTACAATAAGTAGATCTAGATGAATACTCTTTGCAGGAACCCAACTTAAATCAGTGGCTTTCGTACATTTGACAGCAAGTACCACCTAGGGAAGTACTTTTTAAATACCACGGTCATGGTCAACATTACCTTATTAGCTGCCACTGATGGCAATAGATATCCAGTTTATTTTGACTTGACAGTGATCATTGGTAGGGTCACCCTCCCTATTCAAATGAATTCAAAATGTATTGCCATCAATGGCAGCTAAAGTGTTAGAGTAGAATAGTGTGGTTGGCTGAAAATTGTATAAAAAAAGGCC
Source organism: Stigmatopora nigra (assembly GCF_051989575.1). Lineage (NCBI taxonomy): Eukaryota > Metazoa > Chordata > Actinopteri > Syngnathiformes > Syngnathidae > Stigmatopora > Stigmatopora nigra. Next base: position 11,627,424 of record NC_135512.1, read on the forward strand.
TTTTGAAAAATAAATAGATTGGTCATTATCTGAGCCGCTTATTACTAGGGTCACAGGGGTGCTGAAGCCTATCCCAGCAGATGAGTAGTAGAAGCCCTGACTTGGTTGCTTGTCAAATTTCAGCATTCAGTCAGCCTACCATGCATGTTTTTGAAACTTGGGAGAAAACCAAAGTAATGAGAGAAACCCAGACAGGGAACATGCAAACTCCGCAGAAAAATGCACCAGGGATTGAACCCTCGATCTTAGAACTGCGAGGCGGTTGTGCGTACCACTCCTCCACCATCTCATATAAATACATCAATCACTAAATGTATTATACATAATATGATCATTAATACTATGATCAGATTTCATGGGAGGAAAATCATAATGTACCTATGGATTAAAAGGCATTATCCTAAAAGTTGTTCCTAAATATTTGAAAGTAACAGTACTAAAATATTAAAAATGACTATTTCTGTAGTTTAAGTTGAAAACAATGGAACGTGCACTGAAGTGGATTAAAAATTGGATAACTATACCATGTCACAAGAGATTTATGCAACTTAGTGAAATGTCTTCTTGTATAATGTGCCTTGAGCTTTGAAATATTGTCTCTGTCTCTTTCCATCCAACAAGTTGTCGGGTGTGCTCGGTGCTGGCTAGTCGTTCAAAATTTATAGCTCGTCCAAATCCACTTCTACAGACACCTACTGATTCCCTCCACTTCTGCTGTCATTGTGTATGTCAGCCAAAACCCTTAGACCCAATCCTTCAAGTTTTCCACACCATCATCTTAGACACTTAAAACACTGCCTTTCTCACTTCTCAGAGCTCCATTAAGAAGTTTCCTGCCAAGCATCTCCTTCCCACTCATGGTTTAAAACACTGGAAGAAATTACTGTATACCTCAATTTTCATTCCTTTATCCTCAAGTAAGAATGAAGTTGTGTATAATGCTGTAGTGTCAGGCTGGAAAAAAAGCAATATTATGGTTACCCCGGTTTAAAGAAAATTAAGTACAGGAAAACAGATTGATAGGAATTGAGTTTGATTGGCATTTATGTAGTGCGCAAAGAGCCAGGCAACTGAGAGGCTGCCCGGGAATCTAGTCGGAATGTGAAGCTTTTGCTCAGACCACCGTCATTCCACAGAGTAAAATACTACTCCGCCACCACGTTGGCTTTTGCCAAAACAAAAAAAAATAGCCATCATCCTTGCTTTCCTTCTTACCAAGCTTGAGAGAATCTATGTGGAGGCATTATCATATAAAACTGTCCCTTAGCCTTAAGTAGACTATCAAGATCAAGCATGGATATACTTTGTACATTTGAGAGATGATTAAGATGATGCAAAATATAGAATTTTTTTATTGTTCTCACAATCCATCAGTGATCATTATAATGACAGGTATTGCCCTAACTGTAAGGATTCATTTTTAATTGAATGTGTGTTTTTCTCGCAGGTTATGAAGAGGTAATCCGAATCCCAAAAGGTTCAGTTTTCATCCATATTCAAGAGCTCAACATTTCTACAAATTTCTTAGGTAAGAGCTACATACAGTTCAAATCACTAATGTTCAAATGCTCAAAAAAATAATAATTCTTGGTTAAGAAATGATTCATTCATTCATTTTCTGAACCGCTTATCCACACAAAGGTTGCCGGGAGTGCTGGAGCCTACTCCAGCTAAGTAGGGGCACCAGGCAGGGGAAATCATTCATGCTCACACTCATAACTAGGGGCAATTTAGAGTGTTCTAACAGCCTACCAAGTATGTTTTTGGAATGTGGGAGGTAATCGGAATACCCGCAGAAAATCAAAAAAAGCCTAGGGAGAACCTGCAAACTCAGGATGGTCCAAACCTGGGATTGAACCCTCGAGCACAGAAGTGTGAAGCCAACGTGAAATCCACTCCTCCATAATATTTATGATTGTATTTTTGAAAATATTATTTTCAAAGGGTTAAGATTTTATGAAGAAATTTAAATAATAAATTATAATACATTCATAAAATACTAAAAAAACAAAATGAATGCAATTAAAATAAATAAAAGTAGAAATACACTGTAGTATCTGGTCTCTAATACACTTTTTTTTGTATTTATTTCAAACATGATAATATTTAAGGCCTAACTTCAAATGACCGCTTGAAGTACTTATAGTAAGTTTTAAGTATCGTACATTGATTGTTTACTTATTCTTCTTTTGTGTTTGTGACGTAGTGCTGAAGAGTAAAAACGATCAGTCCCTCCTCGATGGGAAGTTGGCTGCTGACACACCACACAGGCTTAATATCGCTGGAACAACGTTCCACTACAAGCGACCCACTGATGGCCCAGAAACACTTGAGGCTCTTGGACCAATAAATATGACCGTTGTTGTCATGGTAAATAGAACATTTGACAGCTCCTTGTTTTACATGTATGCATAAAAACAGACATAAACTGATTTTATGTAAATCTTTGTGCAGATGATGGTCCAGGATGGGAATCCTGGAGTTCACTATCGTTTTAATCCACCTGTCAACCGGGAACCGTTGATTGGTTATGCCTGGTATCATACATCTTGGTCACACTGCTCTGCCGTCTGTGCCGGAGGTAAGGACACCCTTTTAAACAGATTTCAAATAGTAATATCAAAGGTCTAAGAAATTCCAGATTTGGAGGCTTTAATACTTTGACCAATCCTCCTTCACGTGAACGTCATTTATACAAGGTGTCATCTCCCTTTAAGAATTTAGTTGTAAAATGACTCACTTCATGAAACCTATCCACATGGAGAAATGGGAAATGTTTTTAATTGCTTTTTGCTAATTGATGTGCTACTTAATAGCATGGAAAAATTGTGAATCCTATGCAAAATTAACATTTTATCTTACTTGAAAGTCATGGAAAATGCAATTCATTTCATGTCTCAGTTCCAAATTAAGGTTATTTATTACTTGGAATCTTGAACTGTAGGACACAAGCAATTATTGCCCTGTAAATTACCTCAAACTTTTTTTGGTCAAATATTAGATGCACTGTATTATATTCCAAAGGCACAATATATTTTTAAAGGGAATGAAAATTAGCCCGCTCATTGGTACAAAAAAACTTAAAAAATAGGTTCCCATGTGTTAAGTGAGTACAGGATTATATGCACACACTTTGACCTTCTTTGAATAGCATGGTATAATGAATCACACCTTACAGCTACTGTCAAAACAACTGGAATTTTAAAGTAGGTACCTAAATGATGCTATGCCGATCTTATCACACCGTTTAGGTGAGCAGATCCAGCAGGTTGTTTGCCGGAAGCGATCAGATAACTCTGTTGTTTACAACCACTTCTGTGACAAGAAGCACAAACCCAAAGAGAGACGCAGATTTTGCAATACTGAGCCATGTTCCCCAACGTGAGTGTTTGGGTTCTTTTGTCATGTAGCATGGGGTGTCATCAGGAAGCTGATATGAGCGCTGTTGTCTTGACTAGCTGGTGGACAGGAGGGTGGTCGGATTGCAGTCATAGCTGCAATGGCGGCCTAAGGACACGTGAGGTTTTATGCAAAAGAAGGATGTCTGCAGTGGAGGAGAAGGTCATTGATGACTCTGCCTGCCTCTCGTCGCGCCCCTCATTCACTGAACCCTGCAACAACCACAGCTGCCCTCCGGAATGGATGGCCCTGAATTGGTCAGAGGTAGGCCAAAGTTTGTTCCTGCTTTAAAATAAAGTATTGGTCAGCTCACACAATCCTAATGGAAGTGCCATTGTGTTTCCAAAGTGATAGTAGCAATTGGCAAACCAACTTAATTTTCTGATAAACAACACGTCAAGTGTCCTAATCCAAATGCCACTCTGAGAATGGCAAACTCATCTTCCTTCCTGAGATGTCTGTCCTAAAGTGAAGTCAAGAAATTCCAATAACACGAGTTTGACTTGGCCTGCTTTCATTCTTAACTGAAATGAACTTTAAAATATGTTTACGTTTAGCTTTTTTGTTAAAACATATTGACCATGGCTATTATACATATACATGTCTATAAAATCCTAAAAATGTACATTAATGATGATATTTGCTGCTTTATATTTACTTTGTTTCTGTTCCGTAAATGACCACTCCTCGACAACCCCCTGACCTGTAAGCAGCCAAATGAAATCATTAAACAAAGCTTCATAGTTGCACTTTTTTTTTTAGATAACTCGACTTAATACAGCTATTCTCCACCAAATTTTGCTTAAGCAAAGAGGCATGAAAGAATAATAACCAAATCCAACTTGATTGACTGAAACTGATCAAGGTTTTTTTTGTACAGAAGCTGCCCTCTTTTGAGTGAACAAAGCTTTGTGTTTTCTGTGACCGCAATGAACCCAACGCTCATTTGCTCTGCTGTTATCCTCATGTACCCCGCCTGCAGTGTACACCCAGCTGTGGGCCTGGCTACAGACACCGAGTGGTTTTATGCAAAAGTGGGGAGAGTGGAGACACTCTGCCAGACACCAAGTGCCCAAAGCATGGCAGACCCACCTCAAGAGTGCGCTGTAACCTGAAGCGGTGCCCTCCTCCTCTGTGGGTGATGGGCCCTTGGGGTGAGGTAAGCCTATCCCCCATCTATGAGGTGCTATATAGGCCAAAACTTCTCATATCTACTGAAACCAACTTCCAAAAATCTTCAATAAAGTGAGCAGTTTATGAGCAAGTGTAATGGGTATAGGGAGAGAGTGAGCAACCATTAAATGTCGGTTTTATTGTTACCCATTTCTTGTAAGTGAATTATTTTATTATAACTCATATTTTCTTTTGTTATGCTCTTTAGTTGAGGAGGTTATGTCAAAACTGTTTTATTTTTAAGGCATGTTAGGTTTAATGCTGTTCTATAAAATGTGCTTTTTGTTGAAAATTGATTAATTTAGCCCACTCCAGTTTCACTAAATAGACTATAAACCCTAAAAAGTAGTATATAACATATTTTCACAACATTATTCAATGCGAAATCCTCCTGAGTGCACTCTGAATATGGCCTTGCGAGAATGATGTCATTGAAACTTATGGTGTCCATGTCCCACTTGTCTGGAAAAACAAATGATGCAGCACTCATAATGAATTTAAATGGCGTCAACGACTTCACTAACATAGAATAACAAGCAGAAACGTCAATGGCCTCAGTTTTCTTGGTTGTTTTTCAGACAAGCTTTTGCTTATGCTTAAATTAGTACCGGTTCTATCGGTTTCCACCAAGTAAACGCTGCCTCCGGAGGCCAATTTTGATCAATTTTATTAGTTGGATTTATTGTGTAATAATAATGCAGTTTATTCTAAGCAGAAACTACATGCATTTTTCTGCATTTCTATTCCTGCATCGTCAACAATGTCATCATCGTAAAATTTTCTTGTCATACCGTATTATAATATAAATGCTCTATCGCTCATCCCTATATTTTTGTCTTACAGTGTTCTTCCAAGTGTGGCCTAGGTCAGTTGATGCGCTCCGTGCAGTGTCTGACACACACCGGCATGCCATCCAATGAGTGTCTAGAACATCTGCGACCTTCCTCCATGCAGCAGTGCAAGAGCAAATGTGACCTCATTATACCCATCAGTAGTACGGACAATCCTGAAGGTTAGTGGTCCGAGTGTAACCAAACATCATTCAATATCTCAAAGAATAATGGATTTACTCAATCAACTTTGCACTCTAATCAGGCAGGAGTTGCAAACCTTCAATGATTTTGATAGTTAATGCGTCTTTTAGAATTTGTAACATGAATCTGAATTTCTAAACCTGAGTTTGAAATACTGAACTGAACCCGTTGAAATATAAAAATGTAATTTAAAAAAAAATCTAATTTTTTTTAATAATCTGGGATTTTCTCTCATTTAATTCCATTTTATTCAGTTTTCATCCACAACTGTTTCATGACATAATGTCAAAGACTAGTACATTCTATTTCTGTAGTCCACGATCTGTGATCGAAGACAACAGAAATGTTATTTTAGCTTGAAATATTAAGTCAAAGTGCATGATTTTATTTGGTAGCCCACATCAAATGACACAGTGGACCATATTAGATACCTTGGCCTTGAGTTTGACACCCATATACTAAGTTTAAACATCATCACAAGTGAGCAACTTCTCAAAGATCACTTTGTATTTAAAACTCCCCCCAAAAAAACCCACAATATTTAGACATGTCATTATATAAACCAAGTGTTTTATAGTCCAATAACTATGCCATCCATGTCTTTCCTGCAGAATGCAAAGATGTGAACACTGTAGCCTACTGCCCTCTGGTGCTCAGGTTCAAATTCTGCAGCCGGCCCTATTTTAGACAGATGTGCTGCAAGACATGCCAGGGACACTAACTGACCCGGACTGGTGAACCTCACAACACACAAACACACTCAGAAAATCAGAAAATGAGTCTCGGACAAAGCGTTTGGGATGCTGCCAGACATACACTCAGAGAAACCTCCGCGTAGTCTAAGTCCATGCTGGACCAGAAAGCCTCCTCAAGCAGCCAGTTTTACATTCCACCGGATGGAAGGCTGCTCAAACCTGTCTTCTATTGTAATATTTTTTTTGGTGCTACTTCTACAGCTGCTCCTTGGCTACAGGACAGGTTTGGTGTTCAGAAGGCCACTTTGTGCTTGATTCGACCTCATTGTAAAGAGGTCGTATTTTTGGCCAATTATCAGTTTCAAAATCCACTTTGGAAAGACAATCCATGAAAAGCAATATGGTATGTTGCCTCACAGTTGTTACTTGACCACGTGCCTCTCACAACACCCTCGATTATATAACTAAGTGTTTGTCGTGTGAGCAAAATTTGATCATTTGTTTGTTTGTTTCATTCACTTGTACAGTATACAGTACAAATGCGTTTTTACAGTATAATTTTGTGATAGCTATTTTTTGTATACTCTGTTCTATTAACTCGCTAAAATATCTTCGTGCTAGGGCTGGGAAATTGATTAAAAAAACGTTGGGATCGATCAGTCGTGGGATATTAGTAATTGATTATATGCAGATGGAAACTGACTATATGGCAGATTTTGAACCATCATTCTAAAAAAGTTCAATGGTAGTGCTTTTTAATTGGTTTATTGTGCTGCATTTCGACCGACCTCATATTATCACATCGCCCGTCGTTAAATGCTGTTTTGTGTTCAGACCGTCAACAAAAAGTTTGCATATCCTGAACAACCCCCGTCTCACATAACTTAAAAACAAGTAATATAACAATTTTAAACTCCTAACATTATTTAAATCTCCCAATATTACACCAAAAGTCGTTTTGTATCGATAGGTCGCCAAAAAGTCAAACAAAACAACTTCTGGTTCACATTACTTTAAAATAAGCAACAAAACAACTCCTAATATTACAATATGATACTTAATTCTTGTAACAATACGACTTTAGTCTCATACTGTGACTTTTCTCTCAAAATACTACAAGTCAGACTTCATTGCGACCTTAATATCAGAGATTTTGTACTTTTACTATTTTAATCCTATTTTCTCTCTCATTCTCTTTGTAGTTTTATTGATTTTATGTATGACAAAGTTTCTGGCTTTAGCAATGAAGTCACACAAGTAAAAAAACATTTTTTTTTTGCTCTCACAGAAAGATCAACTCGGCCTTTTTCTCTTTGAAGAGAAAAAAAGCACCCACTGCGACCCTGGTGAGGATAAGCGGTATGAAAGATTAAAAGAAAAGGATAAATGTACACTAAAGGCCATATAAACTGTATAGGTAATATACTGCATATACAGAATAACAAAGAAAATTACACACACTGTCCATCTGTTAGATGCTGTTTTATTAAAACTACCATTAAAAGAAACAATTGAAAATACTTAAAAATACTGCGAAACATCAATATCGGACAAAATGAAGAAAAAGTCAGTTCGTCCTACTTCCTGACAATCTCATTTGTAACATTAGCAGCTAACAATTAGCATTCAAGGTTGTGTGGCAAGTTTACTTTGGCAGTTTTGAACTAAATGTAAAAAAAAAGTAGTCAAAAACCCCATCCTGTGCCAACACACGCTATTTTTGTCAGTTTGAACCACTTGCTTGACAGTTTAGGTAACTTTAAATATAAACGGAAATTCAGTGTCTGAGTAAGGGAGACATTGTGACTCATTGTCTAATTTTACACTGTCTTCTATGTGGGTTAGCCACATGATTAATGATCATCATTCAAACTGGTGATGGAAATGTTAAAGATCTACAGAAACAGACAAATTGTTTAGTTGTATATCTATTATGCGTCTTCCCAAAACATTTACCGTATTTATTCGAGTATAATGTGACTGAAAATTGGTATATATTCCTGGTAAAACAAACTACATGTATAAACACCATTTTCAAATGGTATTTACCATTTTAAATCCTTAAAGTCTGATTCATCATCATAAGACTGACCAAACAATGGATTCCATTCTTGAGTTCTATATTTTTATGTGTGAGCATTGGCCAATAGAACGAGCTCTCGCATCCCATCTGGTGGACAAAGACAGGTTGTACGTCTTCCATTATAACAGCTATCGAGGGGACTTTATCACCGGGATTTGAGTATAGCGCGCACCCAAACTTTGCTTCAGTTTTTGGTACAAAATGTTGTGCTTCAAACTCGAATAAATACGGTACATATTCGTTTCCAGGGTCGCCAAATGTCATGTTACTATTGTCTATCAAGTGTGATGTTATATCTGTCACATATCTTGAACTTGTTTATTGTTTTGTGTTCTAATAACAGTTTTCAAAGCACTATTATTGGTACTGTGTACGTGGACAAATTTATTTCTGGATTTCTAGATTATATTTGTGGATATGCAGCAAAGATATTCCCAACTGACTCTGACAGCATGACAACACTGCGGCCTTCACGGTATGTAACTCTGCATTTGTGATATTTTTCTTCATTGTGGTGCTTTCTTTTGGATGGGTGCTAAAAATTCAATGTCATGATTTGTGTCCAAGTTATGTTTCCAGTCGTATTATACAGTATATTCATTCAGAAATTGTACATGAATGTTTAAAATCTCATTTGCAGCTTCATAGAACACCCACTCTGCTTTGTGCATTGGTTCAAAAAGGAAATATTAAACTGGTTAAACATGTTGCATCGTTGATTGAAAATGAGCTTTCTGTGCTAAAATTTGGTCCATTATTAAATATGATTATTTATAAAGGATGTGTCCAAACATTTTTCTCTGAGGTCACCCTTTCAGAAAAATCAAAAGAGACAAATGCCTAATTTAAGTCCTTATGCTTTCAATTGACATATCATACAACAGGAATACATGTTTATGAGATATAATATATATTATGCATTTTTATTCTACTGAAAAAAATGCAGAACAAAGAGAAAATGTCCATTAACAGTAAAAAGTCATGAAAATCTCATCAAAAACAGCTCAATTTATCACTTTTTTATACAATTTTATAAATGTAAATAATGAAAGTACATTGTTTCCTACATTGATTTTAATGTCTCAGGTTTTGATCCCTGACGTACTAGAATCTTTGAGTTCGAATATGTGGAATGGAAAACTAATGAATGAATTGTTCTTAAAAAGATTGTGATTCATAAATAGTGAGTTATCAGTTCATGTGTGTGTAGGAAGCAACACATTCTGCTGTCACATTTTCAAACATTATTCCTTGAGAGCCATACTCAGAATTTAAAAGTAAAAATACATAAAAATGTGAGCATTTATTATACATTTCACTACTTTGAAAGTATAAAAAAGTCTGAATTCTTTTGAGAACATTATTTCACTCTTGCTAATCAATGCGTATCAATGAGAGTCTAATGAAGAAAAATTATGATTTAAAAAGGCGGAGAGCCATACACACCCATCAAAAGAGCCACATATGGCTCCCGGGCCATAGGTTCCCTACCCCTGCCATACGCCATCAGTTTTTCAAAAGATTTTAATGCAGTCGGTGCAGACTGTTGACTTCACAAACTTGAAAAAATTGGCCCATTTGAGTGTTTGTCCATCCATTTGTTGTGTGAGGAAAATGCAGAAGTCCCAACTTTCGCTCGTGTGGTAAGCATGTGCAACCAACCCAGTGTGTGTTTCACCCCTAAGCAGTTCTTGTTTCACAAAGTGTCTGTGGTCGCATGAGGAATAAGCTTTCAAAGCTCCACTGAACGCCGTGTAGGAAGAAGGTGCTGCTGACCTTTCTCACTGCGTGATGCTTTATTAAGCTGACAACACTTGTTGAGGATTGGAAAGTAGGACAGCGGAAGCCAACTGGGACGATGGTACTGTACCCCACTTTGCCTTGAAAAGCCTTTAATTTCACTCAAAATGATGGTATTGATATCTTGAGACTAATATGAGGTCTTCTGACTATACATATGGCTTGACTGATTGGTTGAAAAGAATTGGACAGAGGAAGATTTGTTACATAAAGTTTGTTTCCTCTTTTGCTGTGTCTTTTCCCGAAGATTTGGATTTGCACTTGATGAATGCACAGGCTTCATTTAATGTAAAATCATTTTTACTGTAAGCTTTCATTTGATTGGCTGCTGAATTTAAACACTAAAAGTGTGAATTATGTTTTCCAAATTGGTAGATGATAGTTGTTTGTCTTTCTGCAGCAGATAATCACACAGCCCCTCCCATTCCTTATGAGGAAGAGTTGCTTCTTATGCATTTTTATGCATTCAATGAGTCAAGGACATGCATTTTACAGGGAAACTCACACAAAAACAAAACTAGTGCAAGAAAATTATGAATGCTACAATGTTGATCTCTCTGTAGCTTTTTATAAGAAATGTATTTATTAGATAAGCACAAAGCGAATTTTGTTATATGGCTGGTAACGTTGATAATGTATATATATACATATTTTTTTGGGTGTCTTCCATCATTAGATGGAAAAAAAGCATTGTTTAGGCTGTTACTATATATTGCTAGAAAGGATAGATGGAAAAGTTGCATTTGTAAAGCACAATATTCATTCAATATACCGTATAACTTGACCGTACTAGGGAAGTCAAAGGATATAATATGCATACCTAAATTAGTACTTCATATTTTGAACTGTGCCAAATGCTTTGTGCACATATTACAGAATGATATACAGCATTTTTCAACCAGATTTAACAGGAAGCTGCAATAAGGTGTCAGAGGAGGAAGTGGAAGGCTTGTGAGGCCTAGAGTTTGTGGCACAACACTTCCTCCTCCTACTCATTTCTTAACTATATGAACAAAGGGTCCATGTAGTATCTTAAGTCTTTTCAGGCATACAGCGGTCAAAATATGCAGATTCATGTGATTTTATGGGCAAAAATGGGTATTTAGTGCAAAAAATATGTGTTATATTTATAAATAAGCTGATGGGGAATATGCAATGATTTTTGACAGGAAGACTGCTGAGTTTGTTTGTGTGTGTATGTGTTTGTGTGTGTGTGTGTGTGTGTGTGTCTGTGTGTGTGTGTGTGTGTGTGTGTGTGTGTGTGTCTGTGTGTGTGTCTGTGTGTGTGTGTGTGTGTGTGTGTGTGTGTGTGTGTGTGTGTGTGTGTGTGTGTGTGTGTGTGTGTGTGTGTGTGTGTGTGTGTGTGTGTGTGTGTGTGTGTGTGTGTGTGTGTGTGTGTGTGTGTGTGTGTGTGTGTGTGTGTGTGTGTGTGTGTGTGTGTGTGTGTGTGTGTGTGTGTGTGTGTGTGTGTGTGTGTGTGTGTGTGTGTGTGTGTGTGTGTGTGTGTGTGTGTGTGTGTGTGTGTGTGTGTGTGTGTGTGTGTGTGTGTGTGTGTGTGTGTGTGTGTGTGTGTGTGTGTGTGTGTGTGTGTGTGTGTGTGTGTGCATCCTCGATCCACCAAAATGCCTAATGTGTGTCATTAGTTGAAAATATGGAGCAACATATTTGTTTTAAACCAGTGTGTATTTTCTGGTTAATCATAAATTACAGTGAAATATAAGGACTATGTGGTCAAATCCATCATTTGAACTTAATGTTTATATCTATGCATCTTTCATGGTCTAGGCAAAATTCCACTGGCAGAGTCAAAATGTGAAGCAAAGCGGAGTGGATGACATGGTCCTGTTATCCAAGATCACAGAAGAAGCCATTGTGGAAAACCTTAAGAAGAGATACATGGATGATTACATTTTTGTATCCTCATTTTCTCTTTGACTCCGCCCCCACCCAAAAAAATGAAATAATAGAATTGAAAATGTGTAATTGCTCTATATGTGACTTTAGCTTCTTGACTATACGCTGCACAGACTTACATTGGCCCTGTGTTGATTTCGGTCAACCCATTCAAACAGATGCCCTATTTCTCTGATAGGGAAATTGAACTCTACCAAGGATCAGTGAGTTGGTTTCTCTTATATTTTCTCATCTGCTGTAATATTGTTTTATTTTTATTCAAACTCACTGGAATTCTTGTGTATTTCTAGGCTCAGTATGAGAATCCACCCCACATCTATGCCTTGACTGACTACATGTACAGAAATATGATGATAGAAGGGGAAAATCAATGCGTTATCATCAGGTGAGGCTCAAATATTAATTATGGTGTTACGAGTTACAACATTTAAATTTTTTTGGGGTGGTGTTAGTGGCGAAAGCGGTGCAGGGAAAACTGTGGCGGCCAAGTACATCATGGGCTACATATCCAAAGTATCAGGGGGAGGAGCAAAAGTTCAGGTAGACACATTCAAAAGAAGTTGTTCTTCTTTCAGCATGACATGATTTAATTGTGATTCTGTTTTACATTGTATTAAAGCATGTAAAAGATATTATCCTGCAGTCCAATCCTCTCCTAGAAGCTTTTGGCAATGCCAAAACTGTCCGCAACAACAATTCCAGCCGCTTTGTGAGTACAATTGTCAATATACGTACAGTAATTCTTACACTGCATTTTTGCTTAAGGTTCCAGGTTGAAAATTTAAGCTTATTTTAAGATCTATTTATTAACAATGACTGCTGTTTTTCACTACAACTGAACAGTTTTTCTCTTTTAGTACATCTTTTTCTTTAATAAACTATAGGATCCATGTTTTTCTTGAAAAACACCCAGAAAAAAACCTAAACAAGCCAGGGTAGAACAAACTCCACACAGTGAGGGCTGACCTATGATTAAGACCCCAACCCCTGAACTGGGAGGACTGTGTTGTAGTATAAAACTGTAAAATTCCCATCATAAAACAAACAAAGTATTTGAATCCCATTTCTTTCTTTTTCCATTTTCAATTAATTACAATTTATTTTAATTTATTGGATGAATGTCCTGCAATTGGCTGTCAATCAATTAAGAATGTCTCTCCTCTGATGCCTATTGTTGCCTGGGATAGACCTCAGCACCCCACACAACCCTTGTGATCATAAGCAGTATTGATAAGTAAAGTTTACATTTTTAACATTTGTTTCATTCAAATTGATTTTGTTTTTGTTTTTTTTTTTATATATTTTTTTCATTCATTTTCGCATATTTGCCCCTAAAATGATCCTCAAATTAATGAATTCCCTTTTATAATTTTAAATTATATACACATTAATTATCTTTTAGAAGGGTCACTTTACTACAACTGCATGTCAAATGGGGGTGGCAAAATATTGTCAGATGAGCCATAATTATGTGATAAACTATATGAATGTAATAAAGGAAAAAAATCCAAATTTATACATGAAAAATATAGAAAACTTCTAATCCTAAACTCCTGAAAAACTTTGATGTGTCCAACTTTATCCCATCAATCTCACAGGGTAAATACTTTGAGATTCAGTTCAGCAAAGGAGGCGAGCCCGATGGGGGCAAAATCTCCAACTTTCTTCTGGAAAAGTCAAGGGTGGTGAGCCAAAATGACAGCGAAAGAAACTTTCACATTTACTATCAGGTCAGATGAGAGCATCATCAATACATGTGATTGACTCACTTGTTACAGATCAAATATGATTTTATCATTCTTTGCTCTTCTGCCTATCAGTTGCTAGAGGGTGCTAGTGCTCAGCAAAGGGAAGCCCTGGGTATCATGAGCCCTGATTACTACATCTACCTCAACCAGTCTGGAACCTACAAAGTGGATGGAACCAATGATAACAAGGACTTCCATGAGACAATGGTACTTCATCTGTACATCCTGAATTTAACTCACAGTTTTACATAAACATACTCAGGGACTTGTTACTAGTCCGTATAGCATTGCAATAACCTGGATTATCCTTTTGTGACTGTCCATGGTGCTGAATATTGTAACGAAACCAATACGAGTATCTGTGTTGGTACCAATACGGCGCAAAAAATGGCAGTCGTTACTACGATATTAGATGCCGATGCTGCGCAAAATATACAGTTTGAGATCTAGTTTCGAGGCGCCAGTTGCCCCACTCAAGTTGGCTGAAAGCTCAGCACCTGTCACCATTCCCAAGTTGATAATAGTGGGTTCATCACTATGAGATATTCAATCAAGTTGTGGATTTGCCCATTTAACTCAAAATGTCAAGAGAAGAAAAAAGGGGACAGGGTACGCCAATGCTTTGAATTTGATTGCTTAGGCCAACGTCTGCTGCTTCAGTATTCCAGTAGTTTTGGTCATCTTCCATTCTGCTTTCCACTGGTTTATAATTATAGAATTTACTATAGAGAATGTATCTTGCAGGCTTTTGTTTGTTGGCATATAATTCATTCATTGTCCGAACCGCTTATCCTCACAAGGGTCATGTGGGGTGCTGGATCTTATCCCAGCTGACTTTGGGCACCAGGCAGGGGACACCCTGAATTGGTTGCCAGCCAATTGCAGAGCACAGGGAGACAATAGCACACAAAATCTCTTTAAATTGCCACTGCCGGTTCTTGAACACGAAAAGAAACAGAAATGTAAAACATAGATCTGATGATTAAATCTGATTTTAACATTGAAATTTGTGAACCTTTGCACAATAATTGACCTTTTTAACACAGTTTAAGAATACATCTTTGCTAAGGCATTTTATATGTTGAATTCAATCAGTTTACACTGAAGATGACACATTTTTGTTGCATTAGATTTGATAGCTCATTTATAGCTAATTCATTCATAGCTAATTTTGACTGCTCAATCCACAAAATGTCTGTTTTTTTTCTATCATGTCTCATTTTAAAATCATGAACCAATTTTCTTCAATGGACCTAAAAGTAAATGCCATGAAAATGATGTAAACTAATATGTTTTCCCTAAAAATGGCTTCTGTACAAGTAGTAAAGGTAATAATTCACCTATATGGCTATTTTTTAATCACTTATAAATGCTCCAACAATTGTCAGCTATCATATTTTGCCTACCTGGAAAAATATACTGTGAATAAACAACTTGACATGCTAGAATAAAAAAGACTTTAATTTTGAAATCAGCATAAAACCTAACGCAACAGATTTTCTTTTTCATATTGCTCCCCAGTGTTGCCTTTCTGTACACAAAGTCATTGCCTGTGTTGAATAATGGTAATAAATAACAGGAGATGGACCTTAATTCTGTGTGTACTGGTTTCCAGGAAGCAATGCAGGTGATCGGAATCCCAGGTGACATCCGGGCCCAGGTGCTGCAGATTGTTGCAGGCATCCTCCACCTGGGGAACATCAGTTTCATAGAGGCCGGGAATTACGGGCAGGTGGAGAGCACGGACAGTAAGTGACATTTTCTAACCTTCTATACAAAGACAATCGCCTGCCCAACCATTATGCAGGCAAATGCACATATTCCCCCAGCGAATGGATAATTGGCTGATTTCCCAGGAGTATTTGGAGAAAATTAACACACACCAGCACTTGTTTGTCTCTGCTTTGTTGCGTAGGAGTGCCTACCTCAACAGATAATAGCTATGACCAGAGATGTCATTAACAGGCAGCGTGATGGATAAATATACTCCAATTTGGTGATAAAGGATGAATTTTGGCCAAAACGTCAGCTGAAATAGTCCCTAACTCAACTTTAATTCTAATGAGTATCGCATTTTCTGGACTATAAGTCACAATTATTTCATAGTTTGTTTGAGCCAGCGATTTTTATTTGTATTCTTTATATATGGCTTGCTATATGTTTTTCAGGTTATAGTAGTTTTATTTTGTTTTTGTTTGCTTACATTGTCTGAACCGCTTATCCTCACAAGGGTCGCGAGGCTATAGTAGTTATCTAAAAATAATAATAAAAAAAAAAAACCTGTTATGTTACATTAATGCTGCCTCTTTTGTCTGTTATTTTATATGTTTCTATTACCTCAATGTATAATGTTGAATTTTGGTTTGTCATTCATTCATTCATTTTCTGAACGGCTTTATCCTCACTAGGGTTGTGGGGGTGCTGGAGCCTAACCCAGCTGACTTGGGGCCAGAGGCAGGGGACACCCTGAATCGGTGGCCAGCCAATCACAGGGCACGGGTAGAAGGACAATCATTCACGCTCACACTCATACCTAGGGGCAATTTAGAGTGTCCAATTAGCCTACCATGCATATGGTATATACAAACACATATATACATATATATATCCCTATCATGGTGCATTCTTTGGCTTGTGTGACTTATAGTTTGGGTTGCAGAGAAAATGTGTATTGTCTTTGCTGTCACTTTAGTGCTCGCCTTCCCGGCCTACCTGTTCGCCATTGACCCCAACCGTCTGCAGGAGAAGCTGACCAGCCGTAAAATGGACTCAAAGTGGGGAGGGAAGTCGGAATCCATCAACGTGACCCTTAACAAGGAGCAGGCCAACTACACCAGAGACGCCCTGGCCAAAGCTCTCTATGCACGCGTCTTTGACTACCTGGTGGAGGTTATCCAACTTTAAAAATAAAAGAACACATTAGACCCTGACTGATGATTTTTCCAATTGACTTAATAGTTTATCTTTTCTCCCTTTCTCTTCTTTGTGTTTCTTTGTACAGGCCATCAACAAAGCCATCCAAAAGCCACATGAAGAGTTCAGCATCGGAGTACTTGACATTTATGGATTTGAGATTTTCCAGGTGTGATGAAATAACTTTCACATGAAACGTGACAATGTTTTGTGTTTATAAATGGACTGAAGACATTTGTTTCCATCTTCAGAGAAATGGATTTGAACAATTCTGCATTAACTTTGTCAATGAAAAACTGCAACAAATCTTCATTGAATTGACTCTGAAAGCAGAGCAGGTGGGAAATACACTTTCTCATTAACATTTTTTTCTATGTAGTCGTTGATTAATTTGGTTAAAATGAATTGGAACCTAAATACATGCTGATTACAGCCCCAACTAACACTGCAAAATTAAAAAAAAAAAAATTAAAAAAGTTTTGTAGTATCTAACTCATTTTATGTTGTTGACAAAATACACGTCCAAGTTTTCAATATCTAATTTTAATAATTTTCCAAATCTCTTTACAGGAAGAGTACGTTCAAGAGGGCATTAAATGGACTGCCATTCAATACTTCAACAACAAGATAGTGTGTGACCTGATAGAAAATAAACTGGTGCGCTTATAAAATGACCAATAATAACACATTGTCTTCCAAATATTTGCAACTTCAAGTCTTGCTTTGCTTTCTGCACTTTTAAGAACCCTCCCGGTGTGATGAGCGTGTTGGATGATGTGTGTGCCACCATGCATGCCAAAGGAGAGGGCGCAGACGACACTCTGCTGCAAAAACTGCAGGCGGCCGTGGGAACACATGAGCATTTCAACAGCTGGAACTCGGGCTTTGTAATACATCACTACGCTGGAAAGGTACTTACTGTGACAGGAAGCCATTAGACAGACGGACTCTCCAGTATTAGGAATAACAATCATTTATTTCTGTCTGACAACATGATTTCACTTCAGTCTAACCAAGAATTGTGAGTACGATCGTAAATTAAAGTAAAACAAAAGTAACTATATACGTCTATAGAATCGTAAAGCGGGGCCCTTGTCATGTTTTTCTTCAATAATCATTGGCATCAACTGGTTTTGGATTGGATAACTTTATTCATCCCGTATTTGTGAAATTTCTTTGTCACAGTAGCAAGAGGATGAGAATGCAGATATAGGAAAGGCGTTTTAGACATAAATAGATAGGTAATGAGTAAGTTAATAAATAAATGTATACATGAATAAATATATGAATAAATAAGCGTGTGTGTGTATATATATATATATATATATATATATATATATGTATATATATATATCTGTATATATATATATATGTCTATATATATGTATATATATATATATATATATATATATATATATATATATATATATATATATATATATATATATATATATATATATATATATATATATATATATATATATATATATATATATATATATATATATATATATATATATATATATATATATATATGTCTATATATATGTATATATATATATATATATATATATATATATATATATATATAATTTCAGCAACATGCTTATTTATATATACATACATGCATATATACATAGACATAGACATACTCATATATATACACATACATACATATATACATATACATACATATATACACATATACATATATACACATATACATACATACACATATACATACATACACATATACATACATACATATTTTGAAATAATAAGCAACACCCACAATCTCACTTTGTTCCCTATATTTAGGTATCTTATGATATCAACGGCTTCTGTGAGAGAAATCGTGACGTGCTTTTCCCTGACCTTATCGAGCTCATGCAAAGCAGCCATCAGTGAGTGGAGATGACACAGTTGCATGCATTTTTTTTCTGTTTTTTTTTCTTTTCTAAATGATTGTTTTTGACACCCACAGCGACTTTATCCGCTTCTTGTTCCCTGAAAACATCAACACTGACAAGAAAAGCAGGCCTACTACAGCAGGATCAAAAATCAAGGTGGGATTCTCAACTAAAGAAATGAGAAAAAAAAATGAGATGAAATATGGAATTAGTACTTTACTCTTCACTGGTCATACAGAGGCAAGCGAATGACCTGGTGAACACACTAACAAAGTGTACTCCTCATTACATCCGCTGTATAAAACCCAATGAGACCAAAAGGCCCAAAGACTGGGAAGAAAGCAGGTTAGCACCATGCACTGTTCACTCATTTACAATGACAAAAATCAAACCATTGATTTTGCTTTTTTTGCACACTTTCAGGGTTAAGCATCAAGTGGAATATCTTGGACTGCGAGAAAACATCCGTGTACGGAGGGCTGGCTATGCATATCGTCGGGTTTTTACAAAATTCCTGCAAAGGTTGGATAAGAAAATGTTTTTGAAGCAGTTTGACCGCAACCAAAAGAATCGATTTGTACCGCAAGTTTATATTTACTATAGATGCAGATATTTAAGTATTTCAGTTATTTAAATCCTAGGTAAATCTTTTGAGGATTTAGATATTGATTGGTCGACTTCTAATCTAATAACAAACATTTAATTCAATGAATTTAACATGCATTTGTGCCACGACGTTACTTTCAAAAACGAATTAAATGCGAATACAAAATAAACCACCCTATGGTGCAGTGGTTCACTCACCAGGCAAGCCTGGGATCAATTCCCGCTCATTGGTGGTGTGATTGTGAGTGCGAGTGGTTTTCTGTTTCTATGACTTACTGGCGACCAGTCAAGGGTGTAATCTGTCTTTTGTCCAAAGTCAGCTGGGATGGACTCCAGCACCCCTGCATCCCCTTGCGGGATAAGCGGTACGGAAGATGAATAAATGAAAAAATGAAATACCTGCTACTGTTACTTCAAACTCTGCTGCATTGCATTTTGATTCAACAAGAGCAATATATGCATTTGAAAGCTAATCAATATAGCTGAGTGTAGTCTAAAACGGTATAAAAAATAACAAAAACTATAAAAAATAAGAAAAACGGTATAAAAAATAAGAAAAACCAAATAATAATAAGAAAAACGGTATAAAAAATAAGAAAAAGGGTAAAAAAAAAAAAGAATAACGGTATAAAAATAAGAAAAATGGGAAAAAAAATAAGAAAATCGGTATAAAAATAATAAAAATGGTAAAAAATAACAAAAACGGTATAGAAAATAAGAAACAAATGAGAATCTAAGTACAACAAATATGTATTAAAAACCTACCATTTACTTATTGGCTACTTTTTGCTTGCTTTCTTTTCTAAGTGATTCAACCCATAAATCCTTGCAACCATAATATTTAGGAGCATTTTATGCACGTAAAAACTGATAGCACCACCCAGTATGACTTTTGCTGAGCATCCCACGTTTCCAGGTACGCCATCTTGAGTGCAGAGACCTGGCCACGATGGAGGGGTCCCGACCAGCAGGGGGTCCTTCACCTCCTCCGATCTGTTAATATGGATAATGACCAGTACCAGATGGGCCGCACCAAGGTCTTTGTTAAAAACCCAGAATCGGTAATGAGAAATATTTTTGACATGCATTTTAATCATGTGTTGTAATGGTTACACAGTTTTGAGCTTCATTTCTGCATACAAGATGATTATAAGATGAACATGTACAATGTTTTCTCCATAGCTGTTTCTCCTGGAGGAGATGAGGGAGAGGAAATTTGACACTTTCGCCAGGATCATTCAGAAGGCCTATAGAAGATACATTGCCAGAAAGAAATATGAGCAGATGAGAGAAGAGGGTAACTATTTATTAACCTTCAGTTGAGTTTTTTTTCCTGAATTCATATCGGAAATAGTCTCAAACTTGCAGCCTAATGGACAATATTTTGCAGGCCAATTGACATTCAACCATGGTTTTAGTGTTCCCTGCACATATTTTGCTATAGGCTATTTTATGGGCAAATTAAAAAAAAAAAGAAGTTAAATATAAATGACTAAATAACACAATCAATACAAAAAAAGAAAAAAGCATATACATTTTGATCCATGTGAATTTTGTGTCATCAGTTGGTGTTTTTAATATCAACGTCCTTCTTTTAATAACAACCACAACAAATAATCTGCCAACTAGGCTTGTCTTCTGAATAGTAATGTAATAACATAGCTGTCAAACTTTCCCTGTATTTTATACCTTATACCGCGACACGCATTCCCCTTTTACAGAGCACGTCAGCAAGCAATGTACCCAGACAGTCAAGCTGTCAGTGCCAAACAGCGACATCTTCAAAATCATAAATTTAGTGCATACAATAGGCTAATGGCACCCCGTCCTCTTTTGGGAAAATTATAGACTTTAAAGTGCGCCTTATGTGAGTGAATATGTGCCGGGTTGTGTTTGTACAATTTATTATTGCCTAATACTGGGAATTGCAATCATTACTAAGTGGAGCAATTGGCCAGGGTTGACAGGTATGTAAAAATATCCACCGTAGTGGCAACTCTCCCTGATATGGTTAAGTAGACAAATAGTAAAGAGGCCATGCAATACATTTACACGTACGCATCTTGTTCATTCCGACACAACAGCTTCAGACATCCTGTATAACTCCAAGGAGCGGCGGAAAAACAGTATCAACAGAAACTTTGTGGGCGACTACCTGGGTCTGGAGCAGAGGCCTGAACTAAGACAGTTCCTGACCAAGAGGGAACGGGTGGACTTTGCCGACTCAGTCAACAAGTTTGATCGAAGATTCAAGGTGAACCGTGTGGCCAATATTGAAGTCTCCTTAGTAGTAGTGCATTTAGGAACTCACTTGAGTACTTTCCAGCGTTTTCCTTCTTGTCTAATATTTTCCTGTTTTCCATGCAAATTCCAGTCCATCAAAAGAGACCTGATCTTGACTTCGAAAGGAATCTACCTGATTGGTCGGGAGCAAGTGAAGAAAGGTCCGGAAAAAGGGCAAATCAAGGAGGTGCTGAAACGAAAACTGGACTTTGGGAGCATTAATGGCATCTCACTCAGGTGAAGACATTCGGAATTGTACTCAAAATCCAAAAAGAAGTCAAGAAAAATAATCTAATAATTAGAGAGCCTAAAACATTTCAATGAGCTGCTTTAATCACTTTCTCTGCTTTAAAATGAGGACTGCCACAGTTTGGGTACATGGTAATTCTTTGCATTTTACAATGCAATTCTGAAGTGGCTTTGTTTTCAGCACCAAACAGGATGACTTCTTTATCTTGCACGAAGCACAATACGACAGTCTGCTAGAGTCCAACTTTAAAACTGAGTTCCTCAGCTTGTTGTCCAAACGTTACGAGGACGTGACCAGGAGAAAGCTTGCCATATCCTTCACTGACAGGTAGAACCAAAACATAGTCCAAATTCTGATATTCACGCAAAAACCCATGAGATAATCTCTACTTGTTTCCCACACAGACTAGAGTTCAGAGTCAAGAAAGAAGGTTGGGGTGGAGGTGGTTCCAGGGTAGTGACCTTCCAAAATGGAATAGGGGACCAGGCCCTGCTCAAAACTTCAGGAAAGACACTTACCATCACAATAGGGAATGGCTTACCCAAATCTTCCAGTAAGTCTACTGTACATGAATAATATCCCAATAATAGTGTTAAGATAAATATTTGTTCAATCAGAACCATCAAGGAAAGGTGTCCAACAGACACGTGGTGGAGGCCGAACGCACAGAGCCAGCAAAGGTAAAGTCCCAATTTCATTATGTTATGGCATGTTTTTAGAATTAAAGACGCTACCCTATGGTGCAGTGGTTCTTTCGCTTGACTTTGGTGCGGGCAGTCTGGCTTTGATTCCCACTTGGCGTGATTGTGAGAGTGAGTCGTCTGTCTCTCTCTGTGTGCCTTACGATTGACTGGCGACTTGTCTAAGGTATAGTCAGCATTTTGCCTAAAGATAGCAACCCCTACCACCTTTTCGAGGATGGGTGGTATGGACGATAGTAGTCCCTTGTTATTTTTGTTCTTTTAAACAAAACTGGAGAAATCCCATTTCATTGTTGGCCAAAAAAACAGTGTCTGTTATCGGAAGTGATTTCATTGCTTTTTTGGTTGGCATTTTAGTTGATTTTCCTGGAAATGTAATCATTTATAGCACAAAAATGGTTAATATGTGTCGTATACGGAACAAAGATTGATACATGTTGTGGAGGAAAGCGGTTCAGAAAATGACCAAACACTGCCAATTTTGATTTTGCACAGAGAAGTGGACTAGGTAGTATGTGTATTGATGTTTTGATCAAATCATGTGGAAAATGATACGTTGCCAATAAAAAGTAAACAAATTGTTAGACCCTGTGCCGCAAAAAGTGTAACAGTAAAAAAATCTAGGTTTTAATATTTTCAGATGTTAAGTGATTCTGCCTCTGGTTTAAACTTGGATGGTAAAATCTATCCAGTATCATATTATTCGTGACTTTTTCTTTCAAATTTGCATTCCAACTCATCACACCTCAACTACTGTTTTGTAGTCAGTCGTACATCTTCTAACAGAATCCTTACGTTTAATTATTCCATCGATTTCAACTATGTTTAGACAAATTGAATGAAAAGAGTCTATCATTTAAATTGTGCCATAAAAAAATCATGATAGTGAGACTACTTTAAGAGGGAAACCACAGGACAAAACTGGAGAGGGATACTATGCTCTTCGAAAACTGTTGGAATAAAATTGTCACATTTCCGTTCAAAAGTACTGGTTGTGATAACAGCACCACAACAACTCGCATGTCAAAGTACAGTTGGGATTAGTCATGCACTCTTTCTGTTTTTCCAAAGCACACCAGAACGGAGCGAGCCAGTTTTCCAGAGGAAACAAACAATCAAATATTATGTATTCCTCACCTAATAAACACGGCAGGCCTCCACAAAGGGCTCCACCAAAACTGGACTTTCAAAGAACTCCCAGGATTCCAACTCACAACCACAATAACCATGGGAACATGGACTTCCTTAATGTACCCGATGAGGGCATGTCAGGGTAAGAAACATAGGGATATGTATCCCTGTCAAAAGTATTTCAAATTAAAATATTTCATCAATAAGTTAGGGTTAAGAATGGACATAATTGAAAAAAATAGCTTTGTTTTTTAGCAGTTAATTGCATAATACTCATAGTGGGGTTTTAAATAAGACAAAGATGCCTGGAACTGTTGTCCTGAAAATGCTTATTTTGAACTTAATTTGTTTTGTTTTTATTTCAATGTTTCAAATCTAAACATTTTTCGATGCAGTTCTTGACATATTTTATTTAATTTCGTAGTTATTTATTCAGGGAAGTCAATTGGACGCTCTTTTCTAATTTTTGCTGTAATAATGAAACACATAAATAATCACATACAATACAATTATATTATGTGAAATACAACCATTGAATAATTTAAATACAACTTCGATAATTGAATTCCCTTTTTTTAAATAGAACTTTTAACTCATTGTCTGCCTTTGAGAGCGATAGTTCTAGCAGGGAATGACCTTGTTAGGGTCATCTGTTAGCCCTCTCAGTTCTATTGGATTGGACATCTGTTTTCGTCATTTGGAGCCAAAGTAAGGGTTGACACTGATCATTCATTGCCAGACATAAGGCAGCTAGTCACTTGATGGTGTAGTGGTTCACTGGCCTGACTTTGGTGCAGGCAAGCGTGGGATCAATTCCATCACAGATAGTTTTACTGTGTAATACAACATGGACATGATTGAATGTAGTACTATGTACATGGTGCATGACTAGAAATAGCATTACAAAGTATAGTCACATTTGGATTTACAGTGACATATTGGCCATCAATTACTTTAAAACGTATTAAAACCACAATACTACAAATTTATATAAGTATATTCTACCTAGCTGTATTAATACAAAGTAGTTATGTTTTTTTTAAAATATTTTTAATGAGGGTACATCCCCGGTGAGTTCAAATTTAATGGACTTTTAATGCCGTCGATGGCAGACAATGAATTGAATCTGAAAAGGTTTTAGTTATTCCAGTCAACATTGAGGCAATTTTTGCACACATGCACTTAAAAGTATCTTCCCACTTTAAAGAGTTTTCAAAATAAATGTTTACTTTTTCATTGATAGCAACATTATAATCAGCATGCAGAAATACTCAAAAGTGCATCTAGGGCATAAAGACACGGTGTACAAGTGAGTTAAATGTGTTTGTCATGCATCTCTCACTACCACAGGAAACAAAGAAAGCAGAGCGTCGGGCAGCGACCCCCTCCTGCTCCCAAGCCCCAGCCTCGCCCTCAGGGGCCCCGCTGTCGGGCTTTATATCAATACATTGGCCAGGACACCGATGAGATCAGCTTTGAGTTCAACGATGTGTTTGACCTTGTCAAAGAAGGTGTGTGGACCATTGGGATGGCGCATGGGGAGTGGCTAATGTTATTTAATACACTATAGGGGGGGAAAAGTTGAGCTTTCAGCTGAAACATTAGGAAAGGGGCCAATAACCTTTTTTTCCTGCTCAGTGTACATTAGTACTTTTACTTATAAATTTAATTAGTTGCAGATTTTATGTGAATAATTTGCACATTTTATATTGAAGTACTATAATTGGATCCTCAATCTTTGATAGTACCCACTAGAAAACCCTTTTTTTCCAAATTTGCGTGAAATATCTATGCAAACTTTTGGGCCCGGGGGGCACATAGACTTTAAAAATTTGACAGATGGGCCGGGTCAGCACAAGATACGATACATATAAAAAAGTGCATCCGTTAACAGTACATATGAAACATAAACAGAAAAAAAGGACCAAAGTATTAACATACTCATCACTCATCATTAAAGTAGAAAGTAGAAAGTACAAAGTAAAGTAAAAAGGAATGTATTAAGAAATATTAAAATGTAATTTAAAAAAAGATAGAGGGGCTGTAGAACACGAAAAACAAATAAGAGTGGACAGAGCTACTGCTACTGGCTTCCGTGTGACAGCGCCATCTTGGAAAAAATAAAAATTAAAAAAACATTATTTAGACAACGTCGGCGGGCCTTATGTGGCTCGCGGGCCGTAGTTTGCCCATGGCTGACCTACAGTGTACTTATTGGTATTGTTTCATTATACAGATCCATCAGGATGGTGGACCGGCAGAATTCGAGGAAGAGAAGGTCTCTTCCCTGGCAACTATGTGGAAAGGATTTGAACAGGACTGCCTTCTGGTAACCCAAATTGAACATGGTTGAATAGTCAATGCAGAAGACAGAAGCAGTTGCCATTAACAAACGCTCTGACAATACTTGTTGAGTTTTATATGTGGTGTTGTCCTGTTCTTAACGACCGAGGAACAAGATTTTACACAACCAGCCTTGACACGTCTCTTTCCATGGACTTAAGCTTCAGTTACAGACAGGTAAAATGAACCTAATTGCATTATGGGTTCAATAGTGTTTATATCTCCGTGTTGGATTCCATAGTTTGCGTTTTCGTCATAAATAGAGCATCCGTTGGTCATTTTCCACTATATGTGGATTAAAAAAACAACGGCATAACCGAATGTATGACCTTTTTCTTAACAAAGACAATGAAATGTGTTATTTTAATTCACAAAATAAGGTCAGGGAATAATTGAACATAATTTTGGAGCTGATTTCGATTCATCAGGAGACAGTGTTTTATTTGTATAAGGAAAATTAAAATACAAAGGTTTAATACTGGTTGGGAAGTCTTGGCTTTGTTTTTGGTGGATTTTGCAATTTTCTAGCAGACACAAACAGCAAAAGTATTAACTATTATTTTTCCATGCTCATTTAGACCCCAAGGGATCGCTGGAAATGGAAAACTTGGCATCATTCAGCAAAAAATGACTTATTTGTTCATATTTTATGGTTGATTTTTCTTGATTCTACTTTACTTCACTACTTTTCCAATGGCTAAATAGATAAATAGAGATATTAGAGAGAGAGAGAGACTGGAAGAGGTAAAAAAATATGGCTACAAATAAATTAAACTGTCACACAAAGCATGAGAGTGATAACCTGATGGGGAAAGCCCAAAGAAAGAGAATCAAGAATCAAGTGTGTTAATAATTTTACAAGGTAAGACAAGTAACAGCCGTCAACGTACCCTTAACACAGACACACAGGCACACAGGAGAGGCAGAAGGACCGGTTGAGCTCCCTTTCCGCAAAAAGACCTGTACAGACAGAAGCAACTGCACTAGTTATTACTCACACATGTATTGTTTTGCTCTAAAATGCTTGTCGATCCGGAAAAGAATGGCTTCAGTCTTTTTCACCTGGATTGTCTTGTAGTTAAACTGCTGTGCATGTTTGATGTCACAATCCTGTGCGCCTCGATGCTCCACCCTGCCAAAATACACCTGTCGGTTGAGTCACCTGGAGCCTTATAGCACTTCAAGACTGGAGGCACTAGAAGCAAGACGTCGCCATGGGAGGTAAGACAAGTCTGTTTCCAGGACTTTTCTGACTCCTCATCATTTTCGATGAAGTGTTCTATTAAAATTAAGGCTCTCAATGTAAACAGATGTAGGAAATCACATCCTTGTGCTCATCTGTGTAGATTTGTCAGCTATAGTAAACTACAAATATAATACTTATCGATTAATATTTGAATTTGAAAAAAGGTTTAGTTTAAAACATTTGTCGAAGTGGCGGCTCGGGGGCCAAATCTGGCCCGCCGCATCATTTTTGTGTGGCCCGGGAAAGTAAATCATGAGTGCCGACTCCCTGTTTTAGGATCAAATTAAAATGGAGTATAAATGTATATTATATTTCCTGATTTTCCCCCTTTTTAATCAATAATTGTAATTTTTTTAATCTATTTTTTCTGTGTTTTTAGTTCAAAAATAATTTTGTAAAATATAAATATATATATATAAAAATCTAAAGTAAACATTGTTTTAGATCTATAAAAAATGAATATTCAGGGCTTTTATTCCAGTTCTATTAATCCATTTATAAAAATAAAAAAAAATCTAAATATTACATCTAAAATGATCCAGCCCACGTGAAATCAAGTTGACATTAAAGCGGCCCACGAGCTATGTTTAAAACATACTCATAGCAAGCAAATGTAAGAGCATTTCCAAGGCATTTCTCAAGACAACAAACAAATTCAAAGCGATCTAACATAAGTTTTGTTTAATGGTGTTTTGTTGCATACAAACAAAAATCTTCAATTCTCCCATTATGAATCAAAATCATTGTCTATTTGACAAAGCAGTATCTCGGGTAACATGATTATTGACTTTGTAATCCATTGCACTCCATGTGAAATCCACAGAGTCTATGAATGTAAGCAAATGTAGATTTGAATAAAAAGGCACAAAGGTGAAGCCGATTTCCATAAACCACTAACACAATAACTCCCCCTGTCCTCCTTCCTCCATGTTTTATTTTGTTTGCTGACCGTTTATTGTTCAGGTTGTCATTTGTCTTTCAGGTTTCTACTTTAGTGAGCGAATAGCAGGTGTTTTCTCCTATGAAAGCTCAGAGGTCGACTGGTGTGAAGACAACTACAAATATTCTGACCATGTGGTGGAGTCGTTTAACACTGTAAGATTCTTTTAAGTTAATTGCCCGTGAGTTTCTGAAGAGTGACAACCCAACAAAAGTCATAGGAAACCCTAAAGCTCGTTTTTGTTTCCTCCCTCACAGATTAGCAGCTTCATTTTCTTCATTGTATCTCCCATCATGCTTTACCTTCTTCACCCTTATGCCAAAGAGAGGAATTTAGCAATTCACCTAGTCTGGGTCATGATGTTATTTGTAGGTAAGTCACAAGCCTTAAAAACATTTACAATTCTGGTACTAACCACTTAAGTCACTTTTGCACTTGTCTATTTATGGCCACTTATTCATGTTAACTACTATTAATTTATTATGTTAACTGCCACTTATTTATTATGTTGCCTACTTATTATTTATTAATTATTACTCTTATTTGTTTACTTTTAAAATATATTATTTTTTATCAGTTTGTTTGTTTGTTATTGTTATTTGTGCACTTCCCTGCTTATTTATGTTATTGACTTATTTATTTATTACTTATTTATTGGTGATGTATTTATTGTTATTCTTTAATCAATATTTATTTGTCTGTTTCTTTGTTTTGTGGGTTTTGTCCACTCTGTGGTGAAGCTTTAGTGTCTCATTATATTTTGATATTGACAATAAAACCATTCAATTCAATTGAATTCAATCTGCAGAGGATAAGAAATTCCTGTTGTTCATAATCAACATTGCCCAATAATAAGGAAGGTGGTATTATGAAGAATATAATATCATGGCCAGAAGATTGTGCTGTTGCCAGACTTCAAAATGTTTTTGTTATTTGACATATTAAATAAAATAAGAGAGTAATTAATTTGCTATGTTAGTCCCAACGGTTATCAGAAAAAACAAGTCATTTTTTTCCAAGAAGGCCACAGTATCATGCTTCGATGTATTGTAAATTAATTTATTCATCTCCTGAGCCGCTTATCTTCACGAGTATCGCAGGGGTGCTGGAGCCTATGCCACCTAACTATGGGGTACATCCTGATTCAGGGAAACCCGAAATCGGTTGCGAACCTTGTGAGGATAAACAGAGTTAATTTGAATGCTGCTTTTAAAATTGCGGCGGAGTGGGACATAAACTATTTTCCTCTTCCAAAGAGGTGATAGAAACTAATTGAGAACCACACAGTGAATAGAATTCTTGCTGATAACTTAATTGCCATCTTCTTTCACACTGTTAATTTTGTAGTTTGTATATCTGTATGTTAAAAAAGGCTTTTTCCTAGTTCATTATTTCTTTTCACAGGTATCTTCTCAGCATACTTCCACATGACTCTCAGTTTTGTTGGCCAGATGCTGGATGAGCTGTCCATCTTGTGGGTGTTAGCGACGGGGTACGCCATATGGTTCCCTCGCAGACTGTTTCCTTCTTTTATTACGGACAGGTAATGCCACAAAAATCCAACAACTATTGCAAACTACATTGTCATTTAGGACACAGTTACAGCTCCTTGCTCCAATGCCTTCTAATAAAAGTGAATGCTATTCATTTATTAAACACATAAACACCACTCTGAAACCTGAGGAGACCGTTCAACTGCTCCAACAGAAGTCATTGTCAACAAGAAACAATACAGTCTTACCGTCTTAGTGTCAAACTGACAAAGGGGAGTTCATTAGAATGGAGCACCACCTCAATCTTTATGAATAATTAATTCTGAGTTCGCTTGTAAGGTAAATTAAATTTAAAAGAATGTCTGAAACTATCACACAGTTTTCTTTTTGTTTTTGTCCTAATGACCCTTTTTGTGATTCATGCAGGTCCACCTTCTCAAGGTTCGTCCTGGTTGTTACTGTCGTCACTTCAGTGTCTTCCTTTGTCAAACCGACCATCAATGCTTATGCTCTCAACTGCTTTGGCCTCCACATGCTCTACATTTTAGCTGTTGAGTTGAAATGGTAGGAGACTGTAGTCCAACAATGGATTAAATATTGATATTTTGTGTGAGGAAGCAGAGGCGGGACTTTTAGCTCAGTAGTCAGCATGTTCGACTACCGCAGTGCTGGCGCAGGTTTCTGCCTTTCGTCGGGGTGGCATTGTTTTTATTATCATCAAGACTTGTTAGAATCGTATGCTTTTCCCAGATTCGAGAAAATATGTTTGCAAGGTGTCATTGTTATGGCAGAACATCCAAACTTTAAAGACTATGGCAGGGGTGCTAAATATTTTGATCGTAAAGCTACTAGTCGATTCCTCAGGTACTATTGGTAGTTTGCATGAAAAAGAAGATTTAATGCAAGGATTGGATTTGTAGTAACAATTTTAGGTGGGACTTGAGCTGGAAAAAGGGTAAATAGTGTAAAGTTTCTTCCTTGAAAAGTAGATCTTTGAGCAAAAAAGTTTGAGCACATTTGAGTATAGGATAGGCTCCAGCACTCCTCTGGCCCTTTTGAGATAAGGTGGTGAATGAATTCATTTTGGCTATTTGGTTACAGTTTTTTTCTTTTTCTAGCTGCACTGACCAAAAGGTTTTGAGATTGGCCAAATTTTCTGTGGCATTGTGGGTGTTGGCTATCTCATGTTGGATTAGCGATCGCGTGTGCTGTGGATTTTGGCAAAGGCTAAACTTTTGCTACTTGCACGGGATCTGGTAAGTTTGCAGTTTGTGCACAAGTTCTGTTGGGAAATCTGTGCTTTAATCTACTTGGACCTAACCCACAGGCACATTTTGATTGTGATAGCTGTGGCATATGGGAGCACACTTATAGCCTACTTGGATGCCAACTACGAGATCCCCTACTCACTGCCTGGACTGCAGTACTGGCCTTGTGATAAATGGGCACTTGGAATACCTCACATTGTCCTAAAGGGAACAACCAAGACTCTCAAACGGTGCTAATGACAATATTTCTCTGTGCTTGGTCTTTTGGTCGCCGGACTTTTGGTCGCCGGTCTTTTGGTCGCCGGTCTTTTGGTCGCAGATCTTTTGGTGTCCGGTCAAATGGTGACAGAGTTTACTGTTGAAGCCAGCTCTCAAAATTATATTCATGAGAGAGTTTAATATCTAAGAGAGAGAGAGAGAGAGAGTTTAGTATCTAAGTACTGTTTAATATCTAAGTACATCAGTGTGTTAAAGCAATACATCTTTCTCATTCATAACTAACCACTAACTCTGTATTTTTTATTACAAATATTTGGGAATGTATATGCAAGCAAAAAAAGCTGTTTTAAAAAGTTAACCCATGTACAAATAATATCAAATCATGTTATAGACTCATTGTATGAAAACGTTGTAAGTTCTTGTAAAAGCAGAAGTATATAACATGTGTTTATATATTACCAATTGATACTTAAAATGTATGTTTTAGGCTAATTTGCTTAAATCATTTATTTCATTTTAGTCCATCGACCCAGACTGCATATTCTTATCTGTAATTTATTAGTTGTTGTATATTTTTGATAGAATTAATTCCCGGGTCATTTTTTGTCAACGCTGAAGTAAAACATTTGTGTGCCCAAAATTTTAATCATGTTATATTTGTTAAATTGGTATCTCCTGTCAAATTAATTATCTGGTAGCTGCATCAAAATTGCATTCCATCAGTTTAAGGCATTTTTGGCGTTACTATTGCATTGTGTGTATATGAATAAAATAATGGATGCAAATGTAAATGACCAAGAAAACATAGAAAACCAAAATTTTGCAGCATGTTAAGGCTCAACAGTGACCTCCTATGGACTGATGCAGACATGATCATTTATTTATATATTATTACTAATAATATAACAAACAAACATTCAGCCATTGCTTCAATTGATTCCAGAACCAGAGATATATAGTTGTTGTTTAATGAAAATATTCATAATACTAATAATGTATTAGTATATATATACACGTATATTGTAAACAATGTATACTAAATTGTCCGTAAGCCACAACTCACACTTTTGCTAGCAACTTAGTACAAAAAATAAATAAATAAATAAAACTAAACAAAATTACAAAGTATTCAGTATTTTTCTTTTTCCATAAAATGTATTATGCCTGTCATTAATATATTTACAAAACAATATGCACAGTTCTTAATTCTATGCACATATTTCAAGCAGACATTTTTAATTCTTATACACATTAGCAATAATAATAAAATAAACAAATTAAAACATTGTGATTTCATTATCATAGTCATGATAGTGATGATTGCAAATATGCGTTTCCTACTTTCAAGTAAACGTTCATGATTACTTTATGGGAGTGGATGTCTTATTAGGGAATTTTAAAAAAAGGCCACTAGCCATTGTATTTTATGGTCAATATCGGCAAGGAATCAAAACAAATGA
This sequence comes from Stigmatopora nigra, assembly GCF_051989575.1. Taxonomy (NCBI): domain Eukaryota; kingdom Metazoa; phylum Chordata; class Actinopteri; order Syngnathiformes; family Syngnathidae; genus Stigmatopora; species Stigmatopora nigra. The sequence continues at coordinate 11,660,033 of NC_135512.1, forward strand.
TAATATAGCACTTGTATGTAAAATCTATTTCACGATACTTTTGTTCTGTTCTATTCTTTCCAATTGAAAAGGAGGATTAAAGATTTGATGTCTCAATATGAGAGAGAGACACCCTTATGTCTAAAATCCAAGTGGGAATTCTTTTCCTACTTTGACTCAAAGGCAAAATGGATTATGTAGGAGAGACAAAGTATAGCCAAAGTGAGAGAGTGCTGACCTTGTGGGCCAAAGTGGAGGCCCAATAATCTCACTTCAAAGTGTTTCATCCAGGAGACGTGACACCCTCTGACTTTTAAGGGGGAAAGACAGTATTAATAAGAATATAAACTACAACGTTCTCTTTCTTTTTAGACTGGAATATGCTTGGTGACTTACTAATAAAAACTTTTTAGGCTATTGATGCATTTTGCCATGAACTAGAACCCCCCAATTTTTAATAATCTGAATAGTTTTGTGTGGTAATCTTAAATGCTCAGCACAGATATTATAATTCTCTGTGTAACTTCTTGAAACTCAATATATTAAGTTTGTTACGATAAACAACTATAACTAAATTACTAAGTATAGTGTATGCCTAACTTCTCGTCTGTTTCCAGAGTTTCAAGATATTTACAGCGCTGTAGGTCGAGTGGTTGGCATTCCATCACTGTTTTGAGGTTAGGGGTTTGAATCTGGGCTTCTGCCTTTTCGTGAAAATGTAGCTTGTTCTCCTCATGTTGGAGAATGTGAATTATTTTTTTTTATCCCCATCCGATTCATTCAAATTGAAGTCAACTGATGTCAAGATTCCATGTGACCCTAATGAGTATACAGTATGTATAATAAAATATATATAAAGAAGAATTGCTGGCTGGCACCAATGCAATATAATGGTAATATAGAATACTATCCTTTTGTTTTTGTTTTTCATTGAGCATATTAACATATTTCTGAGAAATAAAAAAGTTCAAGGAAAAATAACCACACATTTCTTATGCATTTTGCAACTTTATACAGCTTCGGAGTATCATTGCAAAGCAGGATATTTTGTACTTTATACCTTATTTAAATTTATTTAAATGAAACCATGTCACAACATTTTATACTAATTAGATTGTGGATTTCACAAGTGTGCCTAAATTTAGTTTTTGTGCCCTCTGATTGGCTGCCAATCATATCAGGGTATACCTTGCCACCCGATTGTATTTAGCTGGGATAGACTCTGGCACCCCTGAGATCCTCCTGAGGAGAAGCAAAATACAAGATGAATGAATATATGCAATATTATATATTATACCTCTGAATTATTTGTGTATGTTTGCAGCCTTTAACTCATTAATCAACATTTCCAATTATACACATCAAATCCATCCATTTGATTCCATTCAGATTGGATTGGACGTCTATTGCCGTCAATGACTTTCAGTGTGTTAAACTTTTTTTTTCCTGATTTAGTTTTCTTTTAATAACTTGAGTCTGAAAAAAGAATTAAAAGCCCTAATTTAGTGGAAGGAATGTCTCATTATGTCAGACTATTCATCTAATTGCAGTGCATTTGTTTAAGAGCGGTGCTTTAAATGCAGCATTTGCTTTTTAATTGTTTTTTTAAGAACACGTTTATATGGTGATATCATGCGTTGATTACCGCACGATTCATAGTTATTTATCAATTACACCATGTGCATGTTACAATTGAATCAGAGCTGCAGCCATTGGGACGCATCCACTGTCACTCGAGAATACCATCACAAAAAGCTGCATTTGCATTTGCAGGAAGAGCGAAGCACCGCCTTATACTCAGCACCCATTGGCTGATTTCAAGAGACCCGGCAATTTTCGCACTCTCATTGGCTGAGGGAGCTTTCTGTTTTGGATAGCCTGCCAGCGCAGCGTCTGGACGGGGAGGGGAGGCTTGCCGTCTGCCTTCCGCTTCTCGCCAGGATTGACACACAATGAGGAGCCAAGGCAGGGGAGACGCTCCGCAAACACCGCTGTAAATAAAAACAACCATCACTGATCCCACTGAACCATGGAGAATCAGGTAGGGCGGCTTCTGTCTCCGCTTTTCAACTTTTCTCGGGGAAAATACCGGCGGCTGATAGAGCAAGGAATGAATCCTCTGTTGTAGTCGCCCGAAGAGAGCGAGCGAGAGGGGGTGAGAGAGTGGGAGCGTTAGGAAGAAGAAGAAGAAAAAAAAAAAAACAACCTCGCTGCCCCTACTGCTATAGAACTCCTACTTGTTTGGTCCTAAAGCTATGCTAGCTGACCGCTCATACATCGGCATTTGCCGCTAACTAGCTTCACTCCGGCGCTCCATTAGGCGCCGCTGCGTAGCACAAACCACCACACAAAGATATACACACACATGCACTTACATCCACACACCCGGTATTTAGCATGCGCTATTTCGGTTCCAAGTCTAATGGAATTATGAGTTATCCCGCACAGCGTATGAATGCTGGTTAGGTCCGGCTATGCTGAGCCGAGTTTCCAGAACCGGAGGAGGGAGGGAGGGGAGGGTCGGCCGCTGGCTAAGAGCTAAGAAGCCGCGTCAAGGCGCAGGCGAAAGGCGAAAGGCTCGGTCGTCCTCCCCTCCTCTGCTCGTGGCTGCTCAACCGGGGCGAGGGCCTGATACCTGTCACAATTGAACTAGAAAAGCAGACGATGACATTACTATTTTGAACTATCCACCTCATATTGGCTAACATTTGGTTAATGGTTAACGCGTGTGCACTATTCTCAATATAATACCTCTGACTATGGAGGGGGGGGGGGGGGGGGGGGTTGTTCTGGCAATAACCCAATGTGGAAAAATGTGAACCCTATGCCTGCTTTGATTGGCAGCTTTCATGAGGCCAATGTTTTCAAAATCTACACTATTAGGAAAAAAAAGATTGGGTATGAAGAGTGATGTGATGTGATTGGGTTGACTGTAGTACTTTGGAAAGTTATATGCATTGCATGTGAGTTTAGGAAATGCTTCCGATGACACATCACGTGGTGTTGGTTCCACACAGCATTTCTTAGTTGAATGAAGTTCATGGCACATGCTCTGGAACAGGGGTGCCCATTATGTGGATGGTGATCTACCGGTGGATCGACAAAGAACTATCGGTAGATCGCCATGGTACTATTGGAAGATCGCATTACAATAACATTTTGATCCAGCCCTTCTGTCAGGTTCCTTGGCTGGGTTCTTATGAATTTGGCATGGCCGCAGTAAACTTTAGGGTGAATGGAGAGTTCCCTGCTGCTCCCATACATGTCGATAGAGTTTAATGCAAGGTATATCAACATAAATCAGTGCTGGGCTTTGTCGGTGGCCTGAAAAAAAAGGGAAATCGTAGAAGATTAACTCCTTGAAAAGTAGATCTTGGCGGAAAAAAGTCTGAAGACCCCTCCTCAGGAGGCACCTGGCATCACTTTCATTGACTGTATTCCTGATTAGTTTCCGTAGTGCCTGGTCTTCAGCAGGTCTTGACCCTTTGACCCTACGTTGCCCATATAGAACTACTGCCTCCCCCACTCTCCTTCTTGGATTATTTCTTTAAAGTTGACCACCCGTAATGTTTTTTTCTTTCATTCTTTTTATAAACTCAGTTGTAATTGGATCAGATTTGGAAGACATTTGCATTCAAAATGCCCTCAAGCATTTGTTTTCAAGCTGTTTTGTTTGGTGCGTTCTACTTACATGTGGAAGTAGTTCTATTGTCATTTTCCATGCACCTGAGATGGCCATTTGTGGAGTATCAGTGAGTATCACATTTGTTTAAAAGATCAGATTCAATCTAGGTGTCATGGCGGATTTCAGAACCATTGGCTTCTTAGCTGCTGTTGATGAAACTGCTAGGCAAACATGGCTGCCGAGTGGGGGTTCTTCTCTTTAGAAGCTAATAGTAGTAACATAAAATCCTGTTAAATCTGGGGCTCGCTTTAAAAAAAAAATGTATTTGTCATTTACTGGTTACATTTACTGGTTTGAATTATTTTTACTGGTCTAAAAATATGGGAATTGAAAAAACATCTTGAAAAATAGTAGGTCGGATCAGAAGTAAATAATACTAAAAAAAATAATAATGATGATAATAAGCATTGAACGGCGATTGACATGGCGATCGACAATTTTTGGTAATAAAAAAAACAAAGACCTGGTGTCCACATATTTAAGTGGGTGAACATCATATTTTGGATCATGTAGACCAGATTATTATTATTTTCAAATATCATGTCCCCATACGTGGAAGCCAGGTCGCATTATAGTTTTATTATTATTACATCTCCTGTGCCGCTTATCTCCCTAAATTTTTTTAGGGGTGCTAGAGCATATCCCAGCAACTATAGGGAGTAGGTGGAGTACTTTCTGAATTGGTTGCCAGCATATCACTGGAGTGTTCAAGCAGTCTAGCATGGAATGTGTTTGGGCAACCAGAGTACCAAGAGAAAGCTGCATTCAGAAAGGCCCAGAATTGAACCCTTGATCTAAGAACTGTGAGCTAACCATTTGCTTTTTTTGCAGGAGATGCACACATTATTGGTTTCAATTGATGGGTTTTTCCACTGTAAAAAACTTTTTTGTTTGTGCTGGTCCTTTTTGGTCTCATTGCAAATAACTGATGAGGTGAATAATGACTAAATACCCATGTAATGTTGTGTCTTTGTAATAAAAGTACTGGAGCCAAACTGCCATTACTATTTTACTGTACATCCCATTTAGGATACAACAATAAACCACATTAATGTCAATTTAGAGTACCCGTATTTCCTCCTTTCGCCGGCTTGCTCATAAAGGCTCCAGGGAAAGCTGGATGAGTTTACATTTCACTTGAAGGATGCCAGATTTTTCATGTTAAGGATGGCGGCACCGCAGTTTTTTTCTCCTTTGACAGTCCACTACTCTGAAGGGCACCCTGTACAGTGGAAAACAAAATCACAGGATATGTGGGTAATGCGGGCTCAATTCCCGCTGGTGGCGGTATGATTGGAGTGCGGGTGGTCGTTTGTCTTCCTGTGTGCCTTACGACTAACTGGCGACCAGTCTAGGGTGTAGTCTGCTTTTCGCCCGAAGACAGTTGGGTTAGGCTCCAGCAACCCCCGCAACCCTTTCGAGGATGGGTGGTATGGAAGATGAAAGAAAGGAAAAACATATACTATATACTATAAATATTGAGTATATTTCTATATGTATCCTTTTTTTTAATTACAGGACATTATATTAAATTGATGATGATTCAGAGAAAATGCTTATTCTTTTCCAAAGTAAGGTTTTTTGTCTCCAAATTAATTGATTTTGACGGATATGGTCAAGTAGAAGTTATCCCAGCTAATTGTAGACGACAAGAGGCAGAGTCCAGCCTGAACTGGTTTTCCTTAAAGTCAACTTGAATTAAAAATTTAAAGAGTTAAACCTTTGCAATGATCCTGCTTGTTTTATCTATTTTCTTAATATGATGTCATCATTCAATAAAGTTGTGAAGGCTATCAACATAAGAGTTTGATCCCTATTAGTGAAGTACCGGAAGACACACCATGGTCTCATGAGTGAGTGCTGAGTGGAATTTCTATTCCATTCTAATTACAGGAATGGAACGGGACCAATGGATTGGCTTCTCTTGTAATAATCAGTCACACCATCCAAAAACCTTCTTCCTTACATATCTACTTTGTTGATTGTGAGTGCTAATAATCTGCAAGAGGCAAACTGCTAGGACCTGTTGTAAACATGGATGTACTTAAACGTATGTTGCCCTCTGTTATATCTTTACTCAGACAGATGTAAAGCTTCCTTAATCCAATCTGGATCATACGGGATCACTGGGCGTCCTCGATCTATTGAGAGTACAACTTTGTTTGGAAATGCTGATGAGCAATCAGTTGTTTTTTCTTGTCATGAGACTTGTGTGCATGTGTCTGTTTTGCGAGCACCGTGGTTGGGATGACAAGATGATTGCTCATCTTATTACTGAATTCCTGCCTTCTTTTTTCCCCCAATGGGTGATACTGAATTGCGCTTTGTATTTTGCTCTTTGATCGGGCGGCAGAAATTTTTAACTGTATGCATTTATTATTCCATCCCACATTGAAGCAATTTGTTACGATTATTTTTTTCTATTTTCTTTTGAACTATTATTGCCATCGCTATTCTTTTGTTGTATTGTATTCTATCACCCTGTCCATTTCACATTTCTAGGTTCAATGTGGCTGGTCCCAGTGGTTGCTGGGACTCTGGTAGGGTGTGGTGGAGGTTGGATTTTAAGGGCATTAGTGCCACAGAACGGCCAGACAGGCAAAATGCCAATTGTGAGACTGTACACGTGAATTACACGTGTGCCCTGTTGAAATGTGATCACTGGCTGGAGCACTTAATTATCATTTTAACCTTTAATGCCCCTACAAGCCTTTCTCACACTCGCAATCCATGCTCATGAGACACTCACTGCTGAAGCCAAATCTTTATATGATTAACCCCTGCTTGTGACAGAAATACAGTGCAATGCCTCTCTGTTATGGCTTCAGATTCATACCAACATTCCATAAGCGTAATGTGAGTGGCAGGAATCTAATGCCATACTCTGTTGCTCATTGTGTCAACAACATCCTTATCCAATTCTCCAGCCAGTGCCATAGCGTCCTCACAAGTCACTCCAATATGTATTGGCACCTTCCCACAAACACACGGCCGTCACACTGGCCTGCCGTCATTGTTCTTTGGTGGGAAAAAATTCCCAGCAACGTGCTTTCTCCTTCAGACCAATCTATGGAAATCTACTCTCTGCGGCAGCCATTGTGCTGCCATGCCACTTTATTTGATTCCACTGGTTTATCCAGGTTCTGTTCATACATGAGATAACTTTAAAATAATGGTATTATAGAACGCATTTAGAAAATGTGAATCCAAATTTGTGAATTTGAAAGCAAAACATTTGCCGACTTTACAGGACAATTTTTAACATTCTGTAAAGTCAAATAAGTATAAAAATAAATGAACAAACTGTGGTAAATATTAGCATCATTTCTTACATTTATTTACAACCTCAACTAAAATGTCTTTATTTTATCTTGCTCTATTATATTCTGGAAAAAAAAACAGTCAGGAGTTATACCCAAAGTCTCACAGTCAACTAATGACGCCTATCCAAATTTGAGGCTTGCTTTTGGGTGTGTGTAAAGGGAGGGAGGTCACGCTGTATATAATCTGTCAGTTAGAACAACAACACAACATAAAACCCATTCACTAATGACATTCCATATTATAAGTCACCTAGACGGCCTGCTTGTATGCGTGTGTAACATGTACTAGTACTGTGACTTAAATGTGCCACTTCCCTCAATGAAGTGAAGACACGAATCTCTGCATAAACTGGCCATGAAATACAAACTGATCTTTATGTGCAATTCAAAAAGAGACAAAGACAGTATGCTTGATCAAATAACACTAAAATAATTCACTCTCCAGGGTGAACCCATAGACTAATTAATTCTACAAGAGCTAATCACCCGCATGCGTCAGCCAAGAGTCAAATCAATGTGAACAGAATTGAAAGTTCTTTGTAAGATAGCATAAGAACATTTAGTTGAGATTAGGAGGAGAGTGCAGATTGGAATGGAGTTCATATTGACATACATTCGGTATCTCATACATTTTTCTTGGATAGGGATACAAACAAAGGTTAATACATCATTATATTACTATATATCAAACATTGCACGCCCTTAGTAATAGTTAATATTTGTGTCCAACTCAAATAACATGTTTCTGGAATTTGAAGTGTTGGGGTGGGAGTGCTGTTCATAGTTACCCCAAGAAAACCCTGATTATGATCGTCAGACAATATTGCATTCAACTAATTTGATAAGGAATGTCTTGTAATTATCCTAAATTGACATTTATTAGCTCAATCAAAATTCAATGTTTGATTTTATTCACAATATTGCTTTTCTGGTGTGTTAAATATGTTATTCATTTATTTTTACAGCGCTGTAGTAGAACTAGTGCTTGCTTTATGCATCCTCATGAATAAAATTGCATTATTTATTAGAAAGCAGTGAAGAATTTGATTTCACAAAGACACAGTTGAGTATACTTGACATCTCTTTGACCTTGCAATGCCCATTGTAGTATTTAAAATGTGTCAAGATTGAATGGTATCTATTGATGGGATAGGTCCTTTTTCTCCGGGTCTGTTTCATTCACTTCATGACTGTGCATTTGCTATAGACATTAGCTACAAAATCGAAAAGACCAAGCATTAACAGCTACTTTTCTTCTCCTCATCTTTTTAGTGCACAGTGCAGGTGAAACTGGAGTTGGGCCACAGAGCTCAGCTGAGGAAGAAAGTAACATCAGAAGGCTTCACCCATGACTGGATGGTTTTTGTCCGAGGCCCAGAGAATGGCGACATCCAGCACTTTGTAGATAAAGTTGTCTTCCGACTGCATGAGAGCTTCCCCAAACCCAAGAGAGGTATGGCAGCCACAGCATTCACCAAATCCCTACAAGACAAGACACATTTTACACACATGTACAGACGGTATACTATGCTCAAGTATTTTTTTGACTATTAAACCCACTTGAAACACTTCATCCATCCATTTTATCCTGCTTATCTGAGGTCAAGTCATGGGGGCAGTAGGAGGGAAACTTAAACTTCCCAACCACATTCAGGGGCATTACAAGGTCTTCCCAGGCCAGCTGGCAAACATTGTCTCAGCAACATGTCCTACGTCAAGCCTGAGGCTTATTTCCATGCTTGTTTCCTGGAAAACTTCACCAGAGAGGCATCCAAGAGCCATCCTAATTAGATGCCTTAGCCACTTCATCTGGCTCGTCTCAATGCAGAGGTGTAGAAGTTCTACTCGGAGCCCTTCTCAGACGACTGAGCTCCTCCCTTTTCTTCTATCTGTAACGGAGTGGCTGGAAATGCTTCATTTTGGCCGCTTGCATCTGCGATTTTACTCTTTCGGTTTTGACTCAGCTCCTTCTTCACCACGACGAGCCGATACGAAGTTGGGATCGCAGCAAACGCCTTACGATCTACCTGGCGAGTTCTTTCTGTCACATCTGAACAAGATCCCAACATAATGGAGCTCCTTCACCTTCGGAAAGACCTGATCCAGAGAGGGCATTTCTCCTTTTTCCGATATCGGGCAATGGTATCAGATTTGGAGATACTGATTCTTATCCCAACCACTTCGTGCTCAGCTGCAGACCTCTACAATGAGAGTTAAAGATCGGGCTTTGATGAAAAAAAATATCTCCAAAAAGCACAGATGCAATACAGGGCCACTAAACCAGATCCCCACATTGGCTAGACAGCCCTAACCCGTGCGAAGACATTCTTTCCATACAACTTCTGAACAGATCAGTAACAAAAGACAATTTTGAAGAAGACCAACCCTTGCTGGCAATTAATCCGGGTATTACCGGCTAAGCACATCAAATTCTGTCTTACAGACAATGAACTACTCGTGCCAATAGTTCATACCCCAGACTTGGAGAGCACCCCTTACAAGTCCACTTAGACGTGTTGAGTTAACAGCCCTGCCCCCTCGAGTATTCTGTTCAGGTTATAGAGCTGTTCTGTCGTTACACGGCCAGAACAAACCCATACTGATCCTCCTGAATCTCAGATACGATCAAATACTTTTGCCATAGAGCTGGAGAGTTAATGTCTCATTAAGTTGTTTGGCTGAAATTTAAATTGCCTGCTTCATTAGCAGAATGATTTGTTTCCCAATGTTTAATTGTTGTTTGTTTTTGTTAAATCAAATGCTAAGCATTAACTCAGGAGCTGTCAATGGTGACAGATGTCTAAGCCACTTCACTTTCTTTTACCATCAATAGCACTGACTCATGATCATTCAATCAGTAGCAGCCAATGAGTTAATAACTTCTTTGACATTGACAATAATGTAAAGCGTGAATGATATATCGGTAAATTAGGAATTAATTTCACTTATCATGCACTGCTCGGGTTGAGAATGATGCCTCCCTCAATGTGAACACCACATAAATGCGTCAGTAACCGGGTGCTACAGCGCATTGGCATATCTATTGTTCATGATCAGAGGAAGCAATGGAAGTTTGTGACTTCAATAATTCTAATCCCATTCTTGCCTTGCAGACAGGCTTGGACCTGCCTGTTGGGCGTGTAAGCAAAAATAATTCAGACACTCCATTCATCTGGAAGGTCCACAAATGTACGAGAGATTGGTTTCACTCTGATGACGTGGTTTAAAATAGCAATCAGTGTTTGCTCTAAGACCTTCTCCTAAAAGGCAATTTAAAAAAGAAAAAAAGAACTAGAAAACTTTTCGGAAACGCCAATAGGAACATCTGAAATTCATTTGGAGTTCATCAGAGGCACTTGAAATGGAGGCAGGTGTGTGCTGAGTGCCATTTATTGTGAGCAGGAATGTGATGGCTCTGTTTTGATCCCATTTTAGTTGTGTATTTGTACTTCCACTGCCTGAAAATATTTGTGTTGTCTTTTTTTTTCAATTGGGTTCAACAGTTCAAAAGCAAAAGGCAACACTAAATGAATTAATTTGAGTGGAGTGTAGAATGACCAAGCTAAGCAAATCTTTCACCACCAGCTTGCAGATTTAGTTCGCTTCACATACGCATGTTTTTATATTTCTGATTGAACTCAAATTGGTTTCTCCAGTATGTAATTCAGATATGTTGTTTCTCCTTTTGCAGTGTGCAAGGAGCCCCCATACAAAGTGGAGGAGTCGGGATACGCAGGCTTCCTCATGCTGATTGAAGTTTACTTCAAGAACAAGGTGAGATACCAAAAATATATACCTGTCCAGTTTGTTTTTCATGTCTCCCTCCTTAAACTCACCTGAATCAAAGATCAACTTGTCTGCAATCTCTACAAAACCCTGATAACAATCCTGGTTTGAATCATTTGAAATCATTTTAATCAAATGATTCAAGTGTGTTGGTGAAGGGAGATAAGGAAAATAGACTGGATAGGAACCCCGAGGACCAGAATCGGTTACCCCTATATTATACTATATTAACGGGAGTTCTCTTACTTTTTTCACCACAATGTGCAAGAAGTAATGTTTTTACTCAATCCCCCAAAAAATCGAATTAATTGCATGCAAATAGTCAATTTTAGAGCCCCACAATTCAAAAACACACTTAGAATAAACTATCATTCTGTCTCATCATTACCATAAGCTGTTTGAGTAAATAAAAAGGAAAACTAATGTAGTCCCCATAGAGAGGATCCATAAGAGTTTCAAATTCACATTTTGCTGTGTAAGTGCATTTAATTCATGGTTTTATATTGATAGGATCGTTACTTTTGCTTACTCCTTTTATTGACAATACACATAGCTGAATAATAAAATGGATTTTCTTTTCAGGAAGAGCCAAAAAAGGTTTGCTTCAACTATGACTTGTTTCTGAATTTGGAGGGCAATCCTCCTGTTAACCACCTACGCTGTGAGAAGCTGACCTTTAACAACCCCACCAAAGATTTCAGGAAAAAGCTGATCAAAGCTGGAGGGGTAAGGCCAATGTTCAGTCTACTGTATTTTGTGAAATTGGAGCGTTGGATAAGGGGGGGAGCTCGTAACTATTGTAACATGAATCTCTGTTGATTTAGGTATTGGTGGTTCCAGAGGTGGCGGAAGCAGTGTCAAGACCCAGTCCAGACTATCCAATCCTCCCTACCATCCCCCTCTCAGCCTTCTCTGATCCCAAGAAAACCAAGACGTCTCATGTGTCAAAGGTTGGTTATGCTTCCAAGACGCTTGTGTAAAAAAAATTAAGAAAAACTGCCTTGTTTTTTTTTTTTATTCATAAAAAAAGTAAATTATTTGCTAGTTAATCCTCTTCCCATTCATCCATCATTATTTTTCCTTAGTTAGAGTAAAGCTGAGTCGTATTGTCCCATATATAGCTGTCACTTCTGCCCTCCGAGCTGGCTGACTCGGGATAATAATTGTTACCAACTCTTTTTAGTAATAGCATGGCTTCTGAATTTGACAGCCATTTTATGTTCAAGGGGAAATTTTTGGACAGAGGTGTTTTCCCAGCTCTTTGATTCTCTAAACATTGGTTTTTGGATTAGTTCCAATATTTGCTTTGACTTTCACTGGACACTTTACAATACATGAGTTCCCACAGTGAAAATATCAAGTCTGCACATCACTGTTCAAATGCCAATTTCAAATGCCATTTATGAAATTCCACCTTTTTTAGTGTATATTTATTTCTCACACTGTAAAATGAGTAGATTTTTTGTTTTTGAAACATTTTTATGATTGTACAAGAAAATTATGTGTTGTGAATATAAACAATATACAAATGCCAGGTTTTAAAATTATAATTGAGACCAATATTTTTTAAATTCACAAAAATAACTTGAGCTAAACTCCTAAAATATCTTTTTATTAGAGCAATTGGAAGTAAAATCGACAACTACCATACGTTTTTGCGATTCTACTGAGAAGAGAGGAAAATTTGCCACATTAAGATGTGCAACATTGATCAACTCCACAAAAATGAGTGAAGTAATATGAGACAAATGTTTTTTTTATTTGATATTTATTTGAACAAGTTATATTTTCTTGTTCTTAACTTTCTACTTAAGGTTCAATTGAGTTGAATAGGTGAGTTTAAAATAAAAATTTAACTGACTAATTTTTAAAAATTGATTAAAACAGGGCTGTGTATTATTTTTATATCCATGTGAATTTACCCCGAAAACTAACAATATTTTGAGATATTAGGAATGCTTCTATAATCTTCTGTGTGTTATCTACTTCCAGGAAGCCAGTAAAGAAGGAGGTAGTGGCAGCAGCAAAGGACCCAAACCGCACAAGATGACCAAGGAGCACCGTGAAAGACCCCGAAAAGACTCGGAAAGCAAAGCCACATCAAAAGGGGACAATGACAGAGACGGAAGCAGCAAGAGTGCACGTGACTCCTCTTCCTCCTCCTCATCAAAAAAGCCATCCGACCCCAAGGTTAAAGATGATGTAAAAGTCTTGCCCAAGGCAGCCTTTAAGGAGCCCAAACTCACTCTGAAGGAGTCAAAGATGGAGGGTATGTCTCCAAAAGGAGGGGGGGCTGGTAGTGGAGGGGGAGGGGGAGGCTCTGCAGAATCCAAAGCCCCCAGCAAAAGACCCTCTACTGTGGAATCACCCAAACCCAGCACGAAAAAGCAGAAAAAGGTCAGCTCGGAGGGCCCTAAAGGCCCGTCTGGCGGCGCTTTCACCGGTTCTCCTCGTGTGTCGTCGTCATCTGCTGCCAGTCAGCCTTACGCAGAAAAGAAACACTCCAAGGAAAAAGGTCGCTGGGCTAGAGGTAAAAATGACACGCAGGATTTGAAAGAACCCAAAAAACTTCACGAATCTGAAGAGTCGAATTCAGAGGATGAAGCTTCTTCGAAATCTGAGGTATCTTGAGCTTTGTTTGATTTAAGGTCTTATAGGTCTTGATGTTTCAGTACCAACCAACATGCCTCTCTTTCTATAGCAGTCAGCTCCTTCCAGTCCTTCCAACTCGAGTTCTAGCTCCGACTCGAGCTCCGAATCGGATTTTGAGCCTGGGCAGAAACCAGGACAAGGTGCAGTATTTTAAACTCAATTTCTGGGAAAAATTAATGCCCCTGTAAGCACTTTGTATACTTAATACAAGTACTTTATCTGTTCACAAAAAAATGAATTATCCAGACATATTTTATTTATGGCAAATAAGAGCATTACGGAGAAACTTCCGGTTACAATGTCCACCACGTTTTGACTTTATGACGTCCCATGGCTTGTCCGCCATTAAGTCCCTGCACCGTACTTTCATCTTACCAAGTGACCTTATGTGCGTTTCATAACTGTGTTCAGTTTTGAGTCAACTCTGTGTTAGCTACCGTATTTTCACGACTATAAGGCGCACCGCATTATAAGGCGCACCCTCAACGAATGACATTTTTTCCCATATATAAGGCGCACTGTATTATAAGGTGCACTGTATTATAAGGCGCACTGTCTATTTTGGAGAAAATTTAAGACTTAAGTGCGCCTTATAGTCGTGAAAATACGGTAATTGCTATTGAATTCCGGGTATGAAGCACTCACTACACAGTCACCTCTAGAGCCAGCCATTGTTGATGTTTTGGATTTTTTTTGTATAAAATCTTGCTAAGATGGCATCTGCATATATAACAGTATTGTTTCAGTTCAGGCGTTTTTTTTTTTTCTTTCAATATCCGACTGGTGGTTTTTCGTTTTTGGTTTTCAGTTTTTTCCATATATAAGCCGCGCTGGATTATAAGGCGCACTGTCTATTTTGGAGAAAATTTAAGACTTAAGTGCGCCTTATAGTCGTAAAAATACGGTAGTTTACTTCCAAAGGCTTAAGTGGACGGTTTAGTAATTATATCTGTTGGTTAGAGAATACACAACAATAGTTGAAAGCCTGAAAAATCTGGTTGAGGCCCATTTTCATGGGTTTGCTTTTCTCCAGGTCCCTTGCGATCCATGGTGGAGGAGATCCAGTCAGAGGAATCAGACGATGATGACAGCAGCTCAGAGGAGGGGACCCCCGTCAAGGCCAATCCCCCCAACCGCGACTCAAGGTCAGTCTTTTCCAAACACAACGGACATGACTGCTTTTCACATTTTCACAAAATTTGACATTTTCCGATCCATTCAGAATGCCATTTACTAAGCATTTATTGAAAAGTGACTTACCTCCACATTCAGTGGATGGAGAGTCTTTTTGTATGTGACCTCTGACCTTGTCCCTTTTTTCCCTGTAAGATTGAGCCTGGACAGCGAGAGTGACAGCAGTGACGGTTCGCACCGCCCCAGTCGAGACCCTGCTCCTCCCCCACAGAAACACAGTTCTTCCAATAATAAAGTGAGGCCTTGTTTGTGGCTCCTTTCAATGACATTGGCCGACTTAATTTCTGAACGATGACAACTGATTCACTTTTCTAAACTTTTGACAATTATAGTCAAATATTTCTATTCAACAAACACCCTCTGCTCTTTCTCATCTGCGCTTTTTCATCTCAGATTTGTTTTTTTACAACAAACAAAAACACAGAGTTGTGATTAAATTTCCTAGTTATTAATCTTTCTTTCTGTATGGTTGTGAGCAAAGGTGTCCGGCAGAAAGAGTCCAGATTCCTCATTCCGTTCTGAAAAGATGTTGAAGAAGGGATACGACAAGGTAGGAAGGGTAAATAACTCCACTTTTTATCCTTCAACCCTCACCACACCATTTGATTCCAATAAGATAAGTTGACATTTGACAAACATCTGTTGAAACGTGAAGGACAGATATCTCTTAAATTACGACATAGCCTAGTATTATTTCATTAAAAATATTTATTTTACGATTACATAACAGTGTTCAAACACACTCTTTTTTTTTTTCTCCTCAGGCCTACACTGAAGAATTGGTCGACCTCCATCGTAGACTGATGGCTTTAAGGGAGCGAAATGTCCTACAACAGGTCTGTGTTCTTCCTGGTACTTGATATTGTCATGAACTGTGTATTAAAAATCATTCGGTTTCTCCTTCTATCTTTCACACTATAGATAGAGGGAGGTAATTGTTCTTTTGGTCACAATCCAGAGTTGAGAAGGTAGCTTGACCAGTAATATTGGGCGATTAGCTTTCAGTACGACTCCTACTTTATCATTACGGTTCGATACAGAGTTTGCATCACTGCAAGTGCAATCCAATGCAAATGTGGGAAGAAACCAGAGTACCACAGAAAAACACACACATTGCATGGGGAGAGCATGCAAATTCCACAAATGAAGATCTGGATCTCAAAACTATGAGGCCACTCCTTTACCGGGCCGCCCCAACCATATTTTTAGACCAGTAAAAATAAAACAACCGGTAAATGTTCACAAATATTATAACATGATGCTTTGTTACTGTGACTAAAGAGAAGCAGAACCTTTGAGCAGATACGTTTTCCTAAAAGTTTGATTTTCAGAAAATGGTACTGAAAACACATGCGACTAAACTGGATCAAATCCAAACCTATGACCAAATTCGGTACTCTTTGATACTCCAAAAACAGCCACTCAGGCACCAATACCCGGTATTGGATCAGGATATCTCTAGTTTAAAACTCTTTGTGATTTCCCTTACTGAGGGGACTCCTATTAGAATATAAAAATGGGAAATAGGTCTGATTAGGATGTGACAGGCATATTATGCTGAAAAGAGCTTTCTAAAATACAAATGACTGACTTAAATGGTGATCTTTCTCACAGATCGTCAACCTAATCGAGGAGACGGGCCACTTTAATGTGACCAATACCACCTTTGACTTTGACCTCTTTTCACTGGACGAGTCCACTGTCCGCAAACTACAGAGCTACCTGGAAGCGACAGCCACGTGACAAGAGGTAGCGCGGGAGGTGGCGACGTCCCCTCGAGGAGCGGCCCGACCAAATCGCTGAAGGGCGGCCGCACGCGCAAAAAACAAAGCACACACTTGGGGAGGTAGGAAGAGGAGGAAGGCGTAAATAGGGAACCCCATGGTGACGCCACACCACCTGAGGAAGTCCACTCCAGGAATTTCTCATTTTTCAACTACCGACATGTGGATTTTGCCCTGAACTCCCCCCACTCCCGAGCTTGGGCTGCCTTCCCTTCACATACTTTCTCCCCGTTCTCACTCCTAAGATCACTCCACTTCCCTTCTAGTGTTTTTCTGTTGCAGTAGGCATTCATGGTTATGGACTTTTCATTGAGAACGCGCATCCCGGCTTGACATGTACTAGAAACGTGCTGGTGACATGTGCGGCATCTCCTCCTTTCCCGACATCATCCCAACCTGCATCTTGTAGACTCCTCCTTTGCACTGAGAGCTGAGCTGTGGCTAACCGCCACCCTCCTCTTCCTCTTTGTCCAAATGCAGATCCATTTCTTAACCCACCCACCCCAATTTCATCCCTCCCAAGTCAGCGTGCACCAAAGGGCTCCACTGCTGGTCCCCGCCCGGTGTGCTCCAGCTTTGCCTACTGGTGGGTTTTTGAAAAACTAACAAAAAGTAGCCATACTCGTCTCCCGGAATCCAAAAATAAGGAAAGTAGGGGCCATGTGCCCCCTGCCCCCCCTTCTTTTGTTATTTTTTTATTTGAATTTTTTTTACATTTTATTTTTCTACAAATACATTTGTGTTTCTACTCCCAGATATGCGGTTAACGACTCGTGAGCTATGAATGTAAATCGCTTTTATTTTTATACACCCAACAGCAACAAGCCCACTCTAGTGCCTTTCTGCAGTGTAAGGTGGGTGTCAAAAGTCCCCTTCCCCCCCGCCCCCTTTTTTCACTTTCGGAATAAGAGGGAGATCAAGTGTTAATTGGGCTGCCTGATTATCCGGTATTGTCTTAATGGCTTCCCTTTTTCTTCCTCAGTGTCCTTGTAGGCCGTTTTTGATCCTCGTAGCCATTTCTCTTCATCTGTGTAGAAACTGTACAATATTTTAGATAACGTTCATCGTCTTGCTTTGCACCACAAGCTCATTTTATCATGTGGGGCTCCACAATACCAACTAACTGTAGTTAACTGTGGACTTGGGCTGCTGCGGCTGCTCACAAAGGTTTACAATCGCTCACCGATACGGCGGGATGGCAGCAAAACGCTCTCTGGTACGCTATCCGCGCCACCGAGATGCCACGACTGCTAAATGTTAGCGCGAGAAAAGCCACAGCAGCCCGCTGAGGTTGAGGTCCACACCTTCGCCACTCTGCCTTTTGTGTATTTATTCCGATCTTTGTGTAGCTTTAACACTCGCGTCTGCCTGCTTGCCGTCGCGGGAGCCGTCCCTCTGCCCGACAGTTTGAAATAGGTTTGCCCCTCCTGGCCCCTTCCCCCCGTGCATCCACCTCGTGCCTCCGTGAAGAAAACAAGTAAGCACGCACCCTCTAGTCGCTGTACGTCCTCGTTTGTGAACTCTGACCGTTTGACCCGCTCTTCTTTTAAGGCCCCCTGGCACTCGTGACCGGGTCAGTGGCGTAGACGCAGACCCGAAAAAAAGTCAATGTTTTATTTCTGGACCTCTGCACTTTTGGCTGTGATGACTTCAGTACTTACAGTAGTTACCTAAACTGTATTTTTAAGGATTTTATACTATATTTACATGCAATATGATATTACTAGATTGGTTGGTTTTGATTTTTTTTTCCTCTCCAACTTCGTTTTTATCTCATTGTCTATGAACTTGGGCATGTTCGGTCACTATTTGTCATCAACAAACATGCCTCTTGAAGCTAATTTTGGCCTAAACTGTTTTTTTTTTCCTCTGGGATGTTCCCCTGTATGTTTTTGTGTATGACAGCTGAGCACCAAGAAGCGGGTGTCGCAGATGTTTGCTGGATGACCTCAACTTAATCACTGTCTGCTTCCAGTCGCAATAACTGGACCAGAGCGAGGACTCCACACTTTTGTTCAGGGAGCTATTAAGCGAAAAACAAAATGACATTTTTAAGGGTTTTTTCCTGTGTTTTTTGGATCGTTGTACGGTTTGAGCGATGGTGCGCTCCCTCGCCATAGACGTGTCATAGGAAAGGAGCAGTACAGAGGGAGCTTGAAATAAATGACGCTTGGACAATACCATTGAGGGGACGATAGTCTCGTGGTTTTTACACCACGATGGAGACGCAAAAAAAAACTTGAGTCCAAATGTTAACATTGTAGTAAGGGCACGTGTGTATTTATAAAAGACCGTCATTTCTTTTACTGGGCTTATCATAACGCATAAAAGGAAGTCGTGAGGAAGAAAATGGCATCATTTTGGTATTTTGGTCAACGCAGAAATGGCCGCATGAGCAACTGGTTACGGTTAAAAAAGACAAGCTTGGCATAGGAATGCCACCATGTGGCCGTATGATACAACTTGTCGTAGATGAGACATCATGTAATTTTAATTTTGGAATCATAATAATAAAGTCATGAAGTACTGTTGTTATGGTGTTTTGTCATTAACCGCTCAATGACCTGGTCTTGGGGTTCATGTGGAGGTCGCGAGGTTGTGTATGGGGTGAAAAGGACGCCGCCATTGATCTCTTGGCTATAGATGAGGTGGGGAGGGTCTCATTGAAGCTAGTTAGGAGTGTGATGGAGGCATTGCTGTCACCAATAGATTGGATTTGTCGTTATCGAAGTGGCCTTTTGTATGTCAAAAAAAGCACACACTCTGCAAGTGTGAACATTGGTAAAGCTTAAGTTCTAAGGGTTTTAAAAAAAACTTTTAAAACCGGGGCCATTAAATTGGTGAAATGGCTTTGTCTTTTTAGGTTGGAAAGAAATCCTCCATTCACTTTGGAGTGAGAAATGTTGTCTGTCTCTTTGTGCCCCGCGATTGGCTGACCACCAATTCATGGTGTCCGCTGCCTTGTGCTCATATTTAGCTGGAATAGGCTCCAGCAACCCTTGTGAGGATGAGTGGTTCAAAAAATGAATAATACAATCTCTAAATAAGATAAACACAAGATAGCTGGTTGTACAACTTTTATTGGCTAGCCAGTAGAGTATTTGACATTGGTGAAAGTCATTCTGCCCGTTTTGCATCTACAAAAAGCTACTTAGTTGATTCCAGTTTCCCGGAATCTTCTCGACTTGCTTTTAATCACAGTTGAACATACCCACAGTCAACCTCCTTCATTAAAACGTGGAATCATGTATGAGTAACACATTCTGATAATAGTCCCCTTATTAAACAAAACAAAATCACAGTAAATATCTTGGAATTACACCACATAAACCCTGAACATCAGATAATTGGAGTGACCCTGTGTCACCAAAGCCGCCATCTTGTAACAATCAATAGGAGTGCTACAATATTCTCTTCATTTAAGACTTACAGCTCTTTGGATTCCTTCATATTTTGTTTTCAAGTAGGAAACTTCTGCGAAGCTAAATGCATGCGGCTGACACGTTATTATAACATTTGATATAAGTTGTAAGTTAGATCGAGAACTGAAAAGGCAGTTAATGTCTAACCATTTGACAGTAATCCAACATTTTGTCATTAAGGACTGACTAACCAAGAAACGTTGGTTCAAAGCAGCAATATTTTACAATACAATATCACGTAAGAGCACAGCAAGTGAACACAAAAAAGTTAAGAAGCTGCAACTTCACATAAAATTGTTTCAATGGATAATAAGTAGAATCCCGACAGTCTTAAAAATGTAACGTTTCTTCAAATAAATGAAGGATTTGCTTCAACTCCGTGAAGAACAACTAAAACAACATAAATGAAAATTTTGGCATTTCATAAAATATTTCTCCTGAGGTTAATTATAGCCCCATGGCAACCAAAACATTTTTTTAATTTAAAATGCAACATTTTTTCCTTAAGTGTTCCAGTGCAATAATGAGAACAAGAAAAGCTTTTTTGTTGGTACTTCACATCTGTATGTAAGACAAAAATAAATAATTGAATTTAACTTATGCACAATATCTTCAACAACCACCAGGTTCGTTCAAATTAACAATGTAGTAAACCCCAAAAGTAAGGCCGTCAAAAAGAGAACATCCGTTAACAAGCAGATGAATAAATGCGAGAAATGAGCACGTACGCTACGCGGATGAGCCGCTCTCGTCTCTATTTGGGTGCCAGCGGGTTATCGGGAGTTGTTGGAGAAGTCACTTCTTTGTAGAAGTTTTCAATATGCTCTCTGTACATTTTGGCAACAGCAGGCCGCTTCAGCTTCATGGTAGGTCCTGCACAACAAAAAGAGTGTCACTAATGTTAGTTTTGCCTTTTCAATTAACTCTGGAAGACGTAAAAAGCCCGCTAGAGCTGTACTTATTGTTTATCTTAGTTATCAATTAATCGAGTAATCAGATAACGGACATTTAAAATGTAGCATAATATTTTTTGAAGATGTAAACAAAGGCTGGTGGAAACCACACATTTTGTGGTTTTGTTAATTTGGCAGTAAACACAAACAGAAACAAAACATCACTAATTGGAAATGAAACAACACAAAATAGTTGGCGTGCAAATGTATAATTATGTAATTTTAAAAGAACGAATTAGCCTGACAAGTCCGCTGGCTTAAATGCTATGCCAAGTTTTTATTTTATTTTAATCGATCAAAAACATTTCTAAATATACTAACTTTAAACTAAATTACGAGGGCATTAACAAAGTAATTAATTAAACTGTTAGTTCAAACAAAACGGGAGTAGCTGGATTGTTATCAGACACGTTACACCATGTTGACTGTTACCACTACAGGGCAGTGTATCCCCGCAAATTAATAGAGCTAAGTACAACACTTTGAAAACAAACCCAACTCTAAATTTGTTGTCACCAAATAACTCGATTTATTGAATTCATAATTGTAGTTGGACAACTTACCCAACTCGCCCCCGGCGATGGAAAAGTCCTTCTCAAGAATGTACCACTTCTGGATGCGCTGAGCATTAGAAGTGGCTTTCTCATTGATGCGGTTGATTCCTTCCTGGATGGCCGCGTTTACGGCCCGGTCGCGGCCGCTCGCTAGCTCCGAGACGCGGGTGGCCTTACTGCCTGCTTTTTTGCACAGCTCCAAGGCCTCCGGGGCGAGTTCGTCCAGTGGGGTGCCGTCGGCGTCCACCTGGCACTGGAGGGAAAATCAAAGGGTCAATTATTAGATGGCTGCGGTTGATTTTGAATCAAAACTGCTGTACGATGTGAAATAACATCTTACTATATATGCCATTTTATATCATGATAGCGATATGCCACAATACAATAAAAATCTTATGACGCCCCATCAAACTTTAATCTTAGATTGACATTAATGTAATCTGACACAATGAATCATCTAAGTAGTTCTACAACATAAAACTGCCCAATATACACAAAATCAGCACAATTCCATACATTATATTTCATTTGGTGTGGCCTCCACATCCCAAAATACCATATTAGAAACATATTGAAAGTATATACATTTTTATAATTCTTATGAATACTTATTTTTGAATGAATAGATGCAATTATACATTTACACAGTGTTAATGAAAACAAAAAGGATCATATTTAAATGAAAAAACACAAGTACACTGGTTATATTTCCTCCAAGCCCTTAAAAAAGTTATAGTAAATAGAAAAAATATATAGTATTCAACTTATTGCCTGCCATTGATAACGAGGGACGTCCAATTTCAAAGTGGGACCGAGTGAGAATGCTTATCGGATTTTGCTTTTAATCTGTGCTTTGTTCTCTATGTATAGTCAGTTCTATTATCGTCCTAAAAGGCGCTTGGAAATAAAATGTATTATTATGATGAAGTACTAGTGCCATTGACGAGATGTCAATAGGACCCAAAAGGACTTTAATCTTTAATTCTGCACCTGTTAATTATACGTCATCGGTGTTACGATGTTGGAGTCGCATACTGTCGAAGCAAGAAGTATGGGGTCAAATAATGTTTACGTAAGCCACCAGAGGGCAGTATGAAATCACATGGTGGTTTGAGAAAGTTTTACGATCTGCCAACTGGTAATCTCAATGCCGTTCTTTTCAAATGCTTTTGTTGTCGTAGTTGACACGGGCTTCATTTTGGTTCTGTTGCGTGGAAAAAACGTTCCAGACCGATTCATTAATCTAACCTCGGAAAACCTGTGGTTAAAATTAACAGGGAGTTCCCCAGTAGAAAACAGGATATGCATTTTATCCTTGACAGGTGGTAATTACCAAAATTATCACACCACATGAAGATCTCTAAAAAAAGAGCTGGCTGCTATATTTAGAGATCGCTGTCACTTGTGCCAGGAGTTGCCATGAACTTTTCATCTTTTCCTAAACGCTATATAATTAAAATATGATGATTGTGCATTTTGTCATACCTTAATGGTGAGTAGCATGGATAGAAACTTCTTCTTGTCGCCTATTACCATGGCGTTGCTGATGATAGGTAGAGCTTCCTTGACTGCATCCTCAATAGGCACGGGAGGGATGTTCTCTCCACCTGCTGTGATGATTAACTCTGAAACAACAAAAGAAGAAGTTGACGGACCCTTCTTGGCTTTCACATCAGGTTTCTCATTTTCCAAGTACCTTTAATCCGTCCTGTGATGAAGAGGAATCCCTTGCCGTCACGTTTGCCGAGGTCGCCGGAATGCAACCAGCCGTCGGAATCCAGTGATTCCTCGGTCTTGTCGGCCATGTTGAGGTAGCCCATGAAGACGTGGCGACCCCAGAAGCAAATTTCACCGGTGCCGTCCTTGTCTGCATTGTGCAGCTTGGTCTTGCAACCTGGGAGCTCCTTGCCACAGCTGTAACAAAAGAAACAGCCATGGATATCCAATATTTTTCTGACTAGGAATGGGAGAATGAACCAACATTTAATCACCCCTATTGTTAAACTGACTAACTAGCGCCATTTCACAGCAGTCTTTCGGGTTTAAATGAATGTTATGGCCTGGGTGTCCAAACCGGTCCTCAATGGGTGCAGGTTTTCACTCCAAACGAAGTAGAGGATATATAGTTTACATACATTTGTGAAGAACATAATGTCATGGCTTTCTTGAGTTTCCAGTTATTTCTACAACTCTGATTTTTCTCTAATAGAGTGATTGGAATTTATATTTTTGACCAAGCAGATTTGATCACTTTTTCTGTTAACCCATAATAAAGTCATAAAAGGAACAAACTTCATGTTTTTTTTTGTGTGACAAAGAAGTATCTGTTCCAATCACTCTAACAGAGAAAAATCAGAGTTGTAGAAATAACTGGAAACCCCAGAGAGCCATTATGTTTTTCACAAGTGTATGTAAACTTTTGACCACAACTGTATTTTCAATTTATGGTAGAATTCGCTATGTTGCTCTTTCTCGCACTCCTACTCCTCGACCAAGGGGATGTTTTAAACGGTATAAACGACAACACAATGAAAATGTGACCACAAATCATGCTCAGGTTTAAGTGACAGATGTCTGCCATTTTTGTAGAAACTACATATTAACAGTTCTGCCTATATATAGTTAGCTATCTTGCTGGTTGCAATTGTGTGAAATTGGCCCTTAAAGAAATAAGTGACTACTTTTGAATAGCTGGCCACTGTCATGATTGCTGTCATTTTTGCAAGTGTTAAAGCAAGTGTTAAGCATATTAGTTACCTGGTGATCCTAAAGGCATTGGGAAGGGAGATGGTGTGAGGTCCGGTGCTCTCACTCATGCCATACAGCTCGTACAGCGGAATGTCCAAGCTGAGGAAGAACTCCAGCGTGTCCCGGGTAATGGGGGCGGCGCCGGTATAGCACCTGTTGCATCGGTCCAACCCCAGAGCCTTGCGCACCTTCTTGAACACCAGCTTCTTGGCTAGTTGGTAGCTCAACGGTGTGTGGTCCGCTGTTCCGTTTCTAGGAAGAAAAAGACACCAATCGTCACAAAGTCGTTCTCGCAATGGATTGTAAAATATCCTAAATGAGAAATATATGTCTGTTGATTACGTACTGATTCATCTTGCTCAGATTGGTGTGAAGACCCACGTCTTTAGCCCAGGCGGCAACTTTACGGCGGACAGTGGACGACTTGGCTCCGGTGGATTTCATCTTCTCCTGCATCTTCTCCCAAACACGTGGCACCCCCATGAAGGCAGTGGGTCGTACTTCCTTTAGAGTGTTCACCAGAGACCCCTGAGAACAAACCAAGAACAATAAAAACAATGTTTAAATTTGCCAGTCGATATACCTGACCCATATAATAGAATTCGTCATAGAATAACTAACTAATTATTGTTTTGGCTGTTTCTATGGTGATATCGCACAGTACTAAGATGACATTTTTGTTCCAACAGTGTATGAATGACATCTCTTACAAAGGAACTATTTGTCCATACAGTAGTACCTGGACATATGAGTGCCCAAAATGCGAGGAATTTGAGATACAAAAATTCCAAACGAAAATTTGCCTTGAGATACAAGACAAATTTTGAGATATGAGCATACAAGACAGCCAGGTGGCTGAGACAAGTGTGTGGAGGAATCTAAGTTAATTTAAGTTAAATTTAAAGTTTATGTTATGTTACAAGCACATATTTCAAGTCTCTCTCTCTCCCTTCCTAGACCATATGTGATGTGCTACCTTCACAGTGCACAACAATTGACGCAACGCTATTGGATTGACATGACGTCGAGCAGCCACGTGTTAACAGAACTCACCTTCAGCGCGTCTGGGTCAGCAAAGTGCGTGACCCCGCCCACTCTCATAGTCAGCCAGATATCCACCATCTGGGCAGCGATGTGGCTGAGGGGAAGGTAGCTGACCACCACCTCCTGGGACTCGGTGGCGTCCGTCAGGCGCACGTGACGGCTTGTCGAGAGCGCCGTCCAGGTCAGCTGAGGGCGACGAAGTGAAGAGTTGAGATTAAAAACAAACGAAATTGGCGAGGCTGCATCAAAAATTTCACTTTGTTTTTTCACCGGGCTGCCCAATTGTTAGGATTTCATTATTATTAAGGATTCAATTCACACAAATGCATTGAGACTGCAATATTGCTTCAAGACATCTTAGACGATTTATCAGTTTTTTGCATTATAAGTAAAAAAAAACATTACTATGAGCAAAAATCTATTCCTGAAAGGCAGTCTGATAAAGAGAAAAATTAAAAATAAAGATACAAATAGCAGCTGGCAGACCAAACGACAACAAATGTTCTCAAGTGTAATTATAGATGATAAGAAACATAAAAGTCAGGCTATTACACTTGTATCCCACCTTTTCCGAAATATATTTTATATTAATTTGAGCGTTAAATTCTAGTAATGTTCCTCAAAAATACACTGTAGAGTGGTATAACTTACATTGTCATGACTCAGCATGACTCCTTTGGGTTGGCCCGTGGTACCTGAGGTATAGATGAGGGTGCAGCACTGATTCGGCTTCTGGCTGCTAATGATTTCGTCAAGGGGGGCGTCCGGTTCGTTGCGTCCCAGATTCATAAATTCAGCCCACTGCGAGGGATACACAAATACTCAACCTGCTTATTCTATTTAACAATAATTACCATTGATCCTTGTTGACTTACAGTGTACAGATTTGGTCTCTTCTCTTTCAGCGTGCCCTTGTACTGGACAATGGCTTTCAAGTGTGGTAAACTTTCTTGAATCTGCAAGATCTTCTGAAGCTGCTTATGATTCTCCACCACAAGGACATTGGCCCGGCAGTTATTTGCCACATATTGGCAGGCTTCAGGGGAATTGGTCGTGTAGATGCCCACGGCGAAGCCACTGCAATGGAAAAGGAAGGTATGGTCATGATTATGTTTAAAACAGCAAGAATGGGCAAGAAAAACACAGTCCAGAGAGACCTTTGCTCTAAATGGTCCACAGGTGTCAACTTGAGAATAACCCTTTTCATTAACTCACTTATTACAAAGCTGGCCTTTATTATCACTTAATCTTTTTTTCAGCTGCAGGGTTTTGTTTTTTTGATGACCAAATGGAATAACTCATGTTTCACCACATAATACTGGAGGCAATCGGGAAGAATTTGGGGGAAAAAATGATTTTGTTCTGTTTCAATGTTTAATGTGCTTTGCCCTATGCAAACATAGCAGCTCTTTATTAGCCGATCTTAAAACAAAGATGTCTACTGATCCAAGTTAATATCAAGTGAAGACAGATATTTAGCGGTGAGGTGATCTGTCTCTCTTCAGCAATTTTTAAGAAGTGATTATGTGACTTGCGAAAGTGTTTAATTTATTAACGATCGCATGTTGGGGATGGATATCGGTATTCGATTATTGATGCCTAGATCCACATAGCAAGTGTGACATGCTAGAGTGTTTAATTTATTAACGATCACATGTTGGGGATGTGTATCGGTATTCGATTAGTGATGCCTAGATCCACATAGCAAGTGTGACATGCTAATGTGTATATCGGTATTCGATGATTGATGCCTTATGCAAATAGCTTGACCAACATGGCAGATTTTCTTCATATCAGTACATTTGGATTTAAGAAGCAACAACGGAATCACTATTGTGATTATTTCTCCCTGTGTTTCAAGATTAAATACAGGGTACAACAATTATCTTAGAAAAGATATATATAACTCACCCGGCCAAAATGGCTCCAATATCAGCAATGAACCATTCCACAGAGTTGAAACCCAATATCCCGACGCCATGGTAACGCTCCAATCCAAGCTGCAAAGACAAAAAAACATATATACAGTATAGGTCGGCCTGGTAGATGAGTGGTTAGTGCGCTGGCCTCAAAGTTCTGGGGTTGAGGGTTTAATCCTAGGTTGGTCCTCACTATGAGGACTTTACATTGTTTGTGTGCTGTATGCTGCTTCTTAACAATCTGATAATTAGTGATTGACCGGTAATTGGGGCCGACATTAGGAAATTCAGTATATATATCGGTATCAGAATAGTCAAAATAAATCAACCATTGAATAAATCCATTGCATATATCATTGTGCTGTACTACTACTATGAATAATACAATGACACGAGATGACACTACAATTGGCTTTTGAGTAACAAGAAGATGTAAAAAGATGTCATTGGTCGCTCAGGACAAACGGAGCTTTATATTACAATGAGTTCAAGAGTGAAACTTGAGCCAAAAGAACTCCAGTCATTCTCATGCCCACGATTTCAGCACACGTTGTGCAGTATTGAAGTTTTTCGGTAAACACACTTATGTGATGCTGAGTCTAGCATTTATTGTAAAGTAAGGCTTCCACATTGTGTGGGTTGTGGTTCTGTCAGACTTCTTCACGCCGTGTTACCGTACTTCAAGCTTGCTAGCACATGATTTTAAGACACCGCCTGTCTAAGCAAGACTGAATAGTTTTGCAGTGTGTACGAAACTAATGTTCAGAAATGCCAAACACCATCCAGTAAAGGATTATTTACCAATAACTAGAGGCGATTCCAAGAATTTGCACAGTATAGCCACAAAACCCCAACATTCCAAGGCCTGAAATCTACCATTTAAACTGGAAAACCTTGCCGACAAGCAGTTTTTGTTCAGACACACACATAGATGCTTCTTTTTACCAGCCAGCTCAATGACAAAGCAATATCTTGAATCATTCACCTTGAGGAAGCTCTTAGCTGCCGTGCGACAGGTCTCATAGTATTCCTTGTAGTTCAAGCTCTTCTTCTGCTCGCCTTCTTTCCACTGGAGAGCAGTAAATTGGCCAAAATTCTTCACAGTTGTCTGGAATAGCTGATTGACCGTCAAAGGTTTGACAGATCCAAGGCCAGAGTCTTCCATGCGGAGTTTCACTTCACCACCGGCCTGACTCGTCCAGAGGTTGGATTGTGATAGTGTTGCTGGTGGCACTGACAGGGAGTCTGGGCGCAGGGTATTTACTAGAAGACATAGAGACACATGGGGGGTCATTCAAGAATTAGATGATTCCCTTTAAATTTAAAATCATCCCAAAACAGTTTCTGATGAAACTGCCTACCTGAAAGGAAATCTTCAGAAAAATAAATCAAGAGATGGTTGAATATGTTTAAATACCATACAATCTGGATTACATATTTATATTGTTCCATGATGAAATGTATATACAAAAATTTATATATTATAAATTTATTTACAAAAAATTATACTATATTATACCAAAAGTAAAACAAAATTAAAATAGTTTTCTTGCATAAATACACCGCTGCGCTTTAAGAATTGAATTTTATTTTATAATTTCTTTAAAAACGTGCCTTGCTTGCAGACATTGATTTACAATAGACACCAAAAGTTTGTATACCTCTAATAAAGTAAAAAAAGGTTTGATCAAAAAAAAAATCCCTGGCAAGAAATGGAATACATGAGCTCATCTTGTGCTTCTTTATAAAACTGAATGACAAAGCAATTCTGAACGTATATATACATATAGATCACGCAGACTAAACCAATTAACCAATGACTGGCATGTTCATTTTTAACCATGCGACCCTCAGCATATAACTACAAATATACTGTGCTTTCCTTCTTAACGTCAAACTTACAATTACAAATACGTGCAACAAAGATCTTTCGTAGCCATTTTCCACTCTGTACAAAACCAGGAAACGGTGTAAAACGGATGATAGGGAACAGGAAGCAGATATTACTTCCTCAGGAAGAGATATCAATTGCCTGCCGAATTCACCCATTTTGCTCCTACAATAAAGTTTTGTGTCAAAAAGGCCCCTGTGATCAACCACCCAGGCCAAATTATGCAAACATTCAAATGGTGGGGGAAAGCAGCAAATGTAAACATTGCTCTTATCAGCAATGTGTTTGTTCTGGGTCACCTGTTTGTGTATTCATGGTGTGTTCATTGGAGACCTCCATGTTGCTAGTGACTGCGTTGGGGGCAGCAGTCTCGTCTTCCCTTTCCACTGTGATCTCTTCCTCTGACGACTCACTGAGGCAATGGAACAAGAAAAACACGTTAGCAAACAGAAGCGTGACTTCCCAAGCTGAATTGTAACCTACTTTACACAGAAACACTTTGGATTTTTGGAGTCCATATTAAAGCACTAGAATCTTAATTTACTGTCAGTTGGCTATCAATCAGGCCCTTAATCATAATAGGCCTATTCTTTAAACAGGTGTTATTTCCCCTTTTGCTTTCCACTACAATTTTAACCTATCATCCCTGTTTAATCATTTAGGACATTTGTCTTCCAAGGTATAAAAAAAAAATATATATATTTTTTTTAGTTAAAGTTATGTTTGTTTTGGGTATCAACGCTAATTTCAATTCAAACGTGGTTTTCGGCCACGTTGCATTTTTACACTGCATGGGTTTCTACCGAGTATTTCATTTATTCAACCAGTTTCAAGGCACAAGGAGACAGACACCATTCACAGTAACACTCATACCTAGAGGCAATTTAGAGTGTTCAAGTAGCCTACCCTGCATGTTTTTGTCATGTGGGATGAAACCGGATAACCCCGGGAAAACCCATGCAAGCCCAGAAGAAACATCCAAACTCCACACAGTCAATATCCACCTCGGATCGAACCCTTGACCCCAGAACCCCCGACTCTTTCAATCTTTTAATAATACTACAAACTCAAAAAGATCAAATCCTTAAACAATTAACACCTTACAATTGCATTAGAAAAAAAAATAACATTCTTGAACTGATGTGACTTTTCCCTCACAAAGATCATTCAAAGTGATGAAATTAACTAACCACAGACATTCTAATGATAGCCAGAGGATTTCAAAGACTAAAATTGTACTCCATTAAATTGAAAAGACTGTTTTTAAACCACATAATTAACTTCATTGCAATTGGGATTTGTATGTTTTCAAACGATAACGACAGCGGCAAAATCTGTCGATTACAGTGCATAAACCTTAAAAGAATTACAATATAAATGAATGAAATTCATTTTCAAATAACTGTGTTTTGTGTTTACATACTTGGTCATATCCGAAGCAGGATCGTAGGATGCCGAATTGCTGCCCGCACCACAGACCGACTCGGTGAAAGCCTCAGAATGAGGTTGCTGAAGAACACCAGCTTCCGACATGGCATTAGACTCACACACGGTCACTGCATGGACAAGAGGAAGTAATAAATATTTCAAATGGTCACCAACATCAAAACAAGTCCATCCTAGTACTAGTAAGTAAATTGCAAATCCCTATCCGATAAAATCCCTTCAGTGACCTAGCTAGAGCTTGACATCTTGTCTGATAAAAGTTACTCAATTCACTACTGGGTTATTTTCAGGATGAGGTGGCTGTAACACAGACCAAGAACAATTTAAAACATGGTGATAAAAAAACCTTGCTCCACTACTCTAATTGTATATATAGTACACACAAGACTCACAACTGGGTGACTTTAGAACCTGACCTGGCCCTTTTCAAGTCGAGGTTATTGTGACACCCCTGCCATAGTTGTAAGTGTCAAAGCTTAGATAATAATCCATTGATTTTAGAAAGGGTCGCAGTGGGTAAAACACAAGTATGTTACGCAAATATTGTTTAGAATTTGTGTTGTGATCTTTCTGCATGTGGTCAATGAAATGAATAGTTGAAAGCATTTTTATCTTTATTACAAACCCAACTTTTTGATTTAAACAGAATATTCTAGATCAGGGGTAGGGAACCTATGGCTTGGGAGCCATATGTGGCTCTTTTGATGGGTGTATATGGCTCTTTGACTTTTTAAAATCATAATTTTTCTTCATTAGACTCTTCTGCATGCATTTTCTCATTGATACTCATTGATTAGCAACAGTAAAACAATGTTCTCAAAATAATTCAGACTTTTTTTTTACTTTCAAAGTGGTAAAATGAATAATAAATGCTCACATTTTCATGTATTTTTACTTTTAAATTCTGAGTATGGCTCTCAAGCAATAATGTTTGAAAATATGAAGTGTTTATGGCTCTCTTCATCAAACAGGTTCCTGACCCCTGTTCTAGATTCAAACTGGACTTTTTTTTTTTACATCCCTTTGACAATCAAAACTACTTAAAAACCCATTTCGGCCCAGTGTTTATAAACACCATACCTCTACAGTCAAACCAAAACATTGGGTTTCTTGTGTTCTGTTAACAGTCCAGTGAGTGAAAACATACACCAGTAACCTTTTCAGCTTTTTGTGACCTGTTGCCTAGTTTGTGTATGGCCTGTCAGGACAGCTGGGTTAACAGGGCAGGAGATGGGTCAGAGTGTAAAGGCAAAATATTTTCCCCATTTCCCCAAAATAGCATCACTTTGCACTTCTGCATTGTCTTGTGACAGCCAATAAGGCAACTTGCTGACCTTGAGTCTACATACTCCTGGTGACCAACTGGACTTGATACATTTTCAATCATATGCAAAGTACATGTAAAATGTCTCTGTTTTTGCAATACAGTGTTCCCTCGGTTATCGCGGTTAATGGGGACCGGGACCACCCACGATAAGTGAATTTCCGCGAAGTAGGGATTCCCCTTCAAAAATGCTTAGTTTGAATTTAATTTAAAAAATATATACATTTGTTTTATTTTTTTATTTTTATTTTTTTTATTTTTTTATTTTTTACCCCCCTTTATACAGTACAGCATATATAATACGGGTAGAGGGAGTGAAATTCATGTTATAACAAAAAAAACTAATATGTTGTCTCAATGTAATATTTGTATTTTTTTTTCCCCCAAAAAATCCGCAAAGCTCTGAGTCCGGTGGCTGAACCGCGAAGTAGCGAGGGAACACTTTACTTTGGAGTAATGTCGTCCCAATCCAATAGTTGACATACTTTTTTTTTAAGTAAAGCGCAAGATTGTATCCGAGTAGTCGTGTGTTTTCAGTACCATGGTGCTGTGTGGCTTCTCTAAATCAAACTAGCTGAGTGGGACTTCTCTTTGGAAACTAATCACAGAATATCACTTATTTTTCGTAAACAAAGCATTTCCTTAAGATGTACCAGCAGGGCTTAGTTCAATAGGTAAAATATCTTTTGAAATTTTGCTGATTACATAATGTTTTGTAGGGTCTTGGCGAAACACCTTGATAAATATTCGTATCTGGACATCCTTAGTTTGAGGCTGAATATTGTTTACTTTTATTTAACATGGCTTCGACATGACCCGGATCATGATTGATATTTTACAATTGAAATTTCAATATTTAGCGTACATTAATTTCTGTCGGTAAAAATATTGTATTTTTCACAGCGGACCCAAATTGCACACCATTACAATTTCCTTAAATTTCGAAAGAAAACCAGACCAGTCATCTGTATTTTTCTGATTTTACACAATCCTTCTGCATGAATGAACGAGCATAGATGAATTCCCAAAGTGACGAAAACAAGATGCCAAATGTTTGACCAATTTTTAGCAATTAACAATGGATAACAAAATTAGGGCAATTATGCTTAGTCAGAGTTGTTCTTTACCAGTAACAGTTAAGAGTTGACATACTGAATACTGGAATTCAATCTTTTTATCGACAACTCAAGCTGTTTCCTCAAAATTAACAATGAATGGCATTACTATAAAGTTAATTTGGGGTATCGAATATTCCCTTGGCTGTCTTAGTTTTTCTTGAAAATAAATATTTCTATTGATTAGCCCCAAGAATGAGATACAACCCCCTTTAACAGCTGTTCCTTCTTGGAAAAAAAAAATCCAGAGCAGCAGTTTATAAGTGGACACGATCCTCTGGAAATTCACATGTGTATGACCACATTAGTGGAAATGCCAAGTATTCAAAACTGTTATACATCCATTGATGACCATTAGCATCAATGAGGACTTTAAACGCATCACCTCTTGTCATTTAAACGAGTGCCTGGTGGGTTACACCCTTGCTGCACCAGACCCAAGCTTCTCCACGTGTCATTTACAGAGCCGATCAGCCAAACTACCTCATTTCAACAAAATAGACAATTTAAAAAGAAATATCCTGCACCAAAAGCTGCAGCCATTCTCATCAGGCAAATGCAACAGAAAAAAAATAATCAATATAAAAAAAACCAATCCTTTCAAATAAAAATGAAGGGAATCTATTAAAAAAAGAGGAAAAAAACATCCTTAAAATTAAAAAAATATTAAAAAAACATCCAACATTAAAAAAGCCTCATAAGATGCTATTTTTGCCACTGATAAGCAAATATAGACAATAAATTTTAATTCAATAACACAGAAAAATTTATTAAATGACTCACATTGCATCTTTGGATAAGGATTCTTAACCCGGTTGAGATTGAAGTGTGCAAGCTCCTCCGACTATTTGGTTTCCAAGTCAAATGTCAATCTACCAGTGTGTTCCTTCTATCTTCACCTACAAGGCGGGTAGACGATCATTCATTTACAAACAGCATCCCCCTTTGGTTGGTCCCTCCCCGAGAAAAACCCCACCCTGGAAGGTCCGTGCCTCATTCTACACACTCCCACACCTCCCCTTGTCCTACAGCTATGTGATAGGATGAAAATGCTCACGCCACAAGACTCATCTTCCATATAAGGCCATGCAAGCCATGTGAATCAGATGGAGGGGGGGAAGTTGTAGCTCAGGGTCTATGTCGCCCCACCCCACACACACACACAAACACACACACTCTCTCTCTTTCTCTGAATGATACTACAACAAAACCCATCCCCCTGCAAATATTCCCGTACGCACATGTGCACAGAGTCAAACAACAGACTACAACTGTGCTGGTTTAAGGTTACTGCAGGTTAAATTGGTTTAGCCTAGAATGGAGCTTTCACATCCTGTACCTAAATAACTAACACTGATTTTAACGTCCTTGTCATCAATCCATATTTCATCTTCCATTCAATCAATATGATAGTTTTTTTAAATTAAGGAGGTATTGTGATCCTCGGGCATTTCTGTTGTATCCATTTTATATATATTTATGTATTGCTCATTAACATAAAAAGTCTGCAGTTAAAATGAGAATTATTTTCACGTAAAAAGAAGAATTTCATTGTTTTTATTCATCTTTCTGACGTTGAAGACATTCATGTTACGTTATATGAGAGACAAAACTCTTTGCCGGCAAGATCTTTTACTTTTTTTAAAGGGATGTTAGATAGTTAAGGTTTTTTTTTTTAACCTGGTTAGTTGTTGAAAGACATTATTCAGTTTTAATTCATGTGATGCATCCGTAGTTCTGAGGAAATATATAATAAAGGCAGGTCACTGCGTTGTTCATAAGTGCAATGGAAAGAGCTTTTGGCTGAATACCTGGTTAATTGTGTGAACAAACTGGTTGTTGAAAAAAAAACCTGCAGTGACTAGGGTTTGCATTCATGTGTGCATATATAAGTCATGTTTCATAAGAATTTCTTAGGATTTAATGCAAATAATGGGCATTAGCTACTTTATATTTCTGGTTCACTTCTGTTCTCCAAGTTTAATAATCAAGAATCTCATGATGAGAAGTCAGAACATTAACACACTGTTTAAGCTTATCTTCATCATAGCAATATGCACATGAAATTGTCAGCTTCAGTCTGGTTAAATGTGTACTTTCAGGTCATAAAGAGTTCTTAGTACTTGATCAAACACTACAGTTTGGACAGGGCGACAGCAGGAATAGAGTGGGACACAATGACACACGTATACTAAAAGCCTTTGCCTGGTTTGGAATGCTCGGGTGATTCATTTTCATGAAGTGGCAGTCAAATGGCAAAATTCAAACAAAGTACTGTTGCCATCCATTGGAATAGTAAACAAAAAAAGCATGCATTCATCTTTTCATAATAAAGCAAGCATATTATCTACATCAAATGACTGCTCACGTGACGTATGCCATCAAATCTTTTTATAGCAATTTAAGTCATAGCCAATTGCTTTGAGAGAAGCCACGTTGCCAACACACCACAGCATCACCTGATTGTCGGCTTGAGTACACGCCTGCGCACATGCTCACTCCCTATTGGCTATACTCACTGCTGACGTCTATGACTCGCTGAGGTTACTTTCAGTCATTGACATGCTTTCTCTCACTCACCAGATGCTCCATTGGGGTTGCTTGGTTTCTATGTACACTGACAGGCTTATATTATCATACCTGTCAAACTCAGCCAATTACACCCCTTATTAAAGATTGCAATTCCCTTTATTAAGCAATAATAAACCTTACAAATACACCGCGGCACATATTTCCTCAGATAGGGTGCACTTTAAAGTGTATAATTTTCCCCAAAGTGGATAGAGTGCTGCCATCAGCTTTTTGTATGCACTAAATTGACTAAATTCAAGATTCTGTGTAGATGTTGGTGTATGACGCTGACATCTTGACTTTCTGGGTATTTGGTATATAGTAAAAAGATGGACGTGACTGATGCATGAAGCATGAATATACAGTAATCCCTTGATGATTGTGTCTTCACTTATTGTGAATTCACTATCTTGCCATTTGAAGCCAGAAAAAGTGGGGTAAAACCAAATAATATGTTAAAAGCATGAGGGTGTGAAGCAATTGTTTGTGTTTCTAGTAGGAAATATTATCCCATCAGTATACATATACAAAGAGTGTTGAGCATTGCTGTATTAAACATTGCTGTATTAAACATTGCATATTAGCTTATTGTAAAATCTCATCTTATCTCCTTTCTGAACTGCTTTATCCTCACCAGGCTCACAGGGTTCCTGGCAACAACACCAGCTGACTTTGGGCCAGTGGCGGGGGACAACAATTTGAGGGCATTCATGCTCACGCTAATAGCTAGTGGCGATTTAGAGTGTCAAGCTATCCTACCATGTATGTATTTGGAATGTGGGAGGAAACCTGAGTACCCAGAGAAAACCCATGCAGGCCCGGTGAGAACATGTAAGCTTCACACAGGTGGACCGACCTGGATTGGAACCCAGATCCCCAACTGTGAGGCCGACAAATACAAATTTAAAAAATGCTTGAATACCTATAATCATTTTCAAAGGTGAATACAATCTGCAGCATTGTTTTACATTTTAGCAAAACAATTGATGGGTAATATTTGCTTTTGTGGACCATACAAAATGTTGAGGTGGCACAGATCTTGAGCTCAAACTTTATATTTGACGCCTGTGCTCTATAACAGTAACATTAGATTAGATAACTTTATTCATCCTGTATTCGCAAAATTTCATTTTATTTATCACTATAGATTTGCTTTTTGTTATATTAACACTAAAATTTTAAATGAAGACTTACCGCCTCGTGATTCTTTCAAGTTTCCGTAGGGGAAAGAACGAACGTGTTCTGTTTTAGTTTATTATTATTAATTTTTTTTAACAGTCGATCGTTACGTTTCCTAAAGATCTTTGACGAGCCTTAAAGAGGTGACACGCCCATTTTCAGACATGATGGCCAAACACGTGAAAATGCATAAAATAAAACATTTCCATTAAGATCGTTTAAATACTCAGACACTATCTACTGTGTTTCAACAATTAGCTGGTTTTGATATTGTAATTATTTTTATTTTTTGCATTAGTTTACATACGCTGTCTCAAAGCGTTTTACATGTAAAAAAACATGCATGGAATTAAAAAATAGATATATAGACGCATGTCCTCGTTGCAAATATTCAAAGAAGGTAGTTTACCTTAAAGTTGTCAAAGCCGCAAGCTCGTAAGCTTTCGCGTTGTCAAGTTTGTATTTTCTGATGAACTGACGAATACGATTGCATTGTTCATCGAATAGTATAAAATAAAGCGCACCTTTCATCTTGGATGACGACAAAATAAAGCGCCTTGAACTTTCGTGTTTAACATATTCTTTGATATATGGGTTCAAAAATTCACTTTCATCCTTTGAATTTTTGAAAGGAAAGAGACAGGGAAAATGCCTCTATGCATAACCAAAATCGTGGAAATAAATGGTATTGAATAAGAATATTTTAATTGGGGTAAGTAGGTGCTGCCAAAATTATATTTACCAAAATAGTTTAGAACACAGATGAAGAAAAGTCTGTTGAATCCAT
The DNA here is from genome assembly GCF_051989575.1 of Stigmatopora nigra. Classification (NCBI taxonomy): domain Eukaryota; kingdom Metazoa; phylum Chordata; class Actinopteri; order Syngnathiformes; family Syngnathidae; genus Stigmatopora; species Stigmatopora nigra. The sequence goes on from NC_135512.1 coordinate 11,697,389, forward strand.
TTAAATAATGTCTAACGACGACAACAACAAAAAACATTTATGTCATCAAAATATGTAAGGAACATTTTATTGCCGTGCTTTTTTACACTATGGGCTCATTGAGTGGAATATTCTTAAACTCAACTCATTTGTGTTATTTTGTTCTATGACATGAATTTTTTTGGTTCTAGTTATTATGTTTGTCTTTTTCCCCTTTTAATTTTCATCCATTTAGTTCATGGAGTTATCTTTTTCGCATTTAAATAAAATGAGCGCAAAAGTATGACTGTGCCAAATAGCTGCTGCCACCGTGCGTAAAAATTTGGAGGTGCAGAAAAATCTCTAATAAATTCCACATCATTTAAGGTCAGTTAAGGATAGTTTACTTAGGTTTTGCAATGTACAAATGCGTGTTATCCTTGAACTGGAGTGTTTTTCAATCATAATTAAGTTCCTGAATAAATATTTGGAGGGGAAAAAAGAAGTACTAACCAACTAACACAAGATTAATCATAAAGGACAACACTTTGACATCAGATTACGATTGTAAATCTGGGGAAATATCTTTCGTTGGAGCGAGCTAGATTTTGACATTTCAGTTGACGGCGGACGTAATTAAGCACTATTTTTCCTTGCGGGCTGTATTGCAACTAATCTGAGGTGAGTAGTTTTTCCATTAAAATTGTAGTCAAATGGGCAAAAATCTTGATGATTTTCAAACTGTTTTCTTTATAAAAGACTATGAACACGGCTTGATTTAGACTGGATGTTGGGGAAAATGATTTTCAAATATGCAGTTGACTAACATATTTTTTGAGAAAACAAAACCCTTAAAAATTGTTTGAAATGGAGCAATTCTAGTTATTTCAAAGCGCACGCTGCATTCAATATAATAAGTGTATAACCATTGCTCTGACTCAAAATGTCCGACAAGCGATAACGTTGCTCCCGTTTGTCACACAGCGGAGACTACGCGTCTACTTCTACGCGGTGGCTAATTACGACTGCCCTCTTGTGGTTGGGGTGAAGTTGTCAGCTGGAATTGTACACGGGTGGGAGGATTTGTGATTTTGGCCCGCCCCCAGTACAGGACGGCCCGTGACGTCGCCACGGCACGGTAGCAACAGTTGCCTCGAGACCCCGTCGCGCCATAGTGACTGTAGCCGTGGAGACAGTTTCTTGCCAACGGGCGCAACACTCAGCAACAGCAGCCGCAGCAGCAGCATCTGGACTGGAGGCCACCGAGCGAGTGGGAAGAGAGTGACCAGAAAGGCACAGGGACAACTTTTCTCAAAACTAAGGTGATCATACCTTTTAAAAGTGACTCGGATTAAATAACATGGCGTTGGTGCTTAAGGACTCTTGCAGTATTCTGAAGTTCCTGCTCTTGTTTCCGCGTTGCGTTCACCAAATCGCTTCCAACGATACGCCTTTTACCTCCCCCATGTCAGATCTAATGGCTTATTTCACTTCTTTTGGCGTGTTTTTTGCGGCCTGGCTGTGCGTCAGTGTTGTTGCAACTCGTGCTTGCTTTGAACATCACTTTACACTTGTTGCTATGTTGTGTGGGGGGACGCGTAGGCGCTCTCCCTTTTTTTTCCGGGGAGCGGCAGCACGACGATTCGGGCTAATGTAACCTTCCGCGAGTCGGTGAGCTTTTTTAGCTTGGTGCTAGCCGTGTGTGTTTTTAACGTTGTGGGTTACACGGCGTTTGTTTGACTGTAGCCATGTCTTGGTTGATCGATTTGAACCGAGGACTGGCGATCTTCGGGGTCGGGCAGGTGGCAGCGGAGCCGGGCTAACCTTGGAAAAGTTTGTGCTACCGGTTGTCGGTAGAAACTTTGTGGCTGGCGGCTTGTCGCTTTTCAAAACTTTAATCGAGTTGGATATCTACTTGGCAAATCTAGTTCCTCGAGTGAGGGGGCAACGCCATCGAATGTTGAACTGTGGTCAATCAGGTAATCCCGATTCAGTATTTACGGGAAATGTTGCCAAATGGGTGGTATGTTTCAGCTAGGTGGTGCTATAACGTTCCTTTGTAATGCACGTGTGGGAGTGGCATGGAAGTGGATCTAATTAAGCCCCACTCTGCGTAATCACTTGAGTCAAACTTTCAATCGTGCATTCTCACATACCTATCTTATTGAGCAAATGCTTTTTTTTTATTAATGTCATATGCTTTGAGATTTATTTTTTCATGCATTCCTTTTCTGAACCACTTCATCCTCACTAGGGTCGCGGGGGGTGCTGGAGCCTATCCCAGCTCACTCCGGGCAAAAGGTGGGGGGACCCTCTGAATCAGTGGTCAGCCAAGTTAGCGTGTCCAATCAGCCTATCATGTATAATTTTTGCAATGTGGGAGGAAACCGGAGTACCCGGAGAAAACCCATACAGGCCTAGGGAGAATATGCAAATTCCACACAGGTGGACTGACCTGGATTTGAACCCGGATCCCAGATCTGTGAGGTCGACGTGGTAACCACTCAAGCTGTCTGACCGCCCTGAGATGTATTTGATTATTATTATTAAACACACAACACTAAACCACATAAAATGACCACATTTTGTGCCCCTCCAATCTTATTATATAACAGCAATAAACTACTACTATACCACTATTAAATTAGTGTTGCGTCAAATGCTGTTTATTCTATTATGCATCAGATTAGTGTAATTTATATTACTGGTATCGCCCACTTAATTGTCATCATCCCACCTATGCTGTAATAACGTCTGTATTTGATTTTCATCACTTTTTCCTTCAATGAGCTCAAGTCTTGATTGATTTAAATTTGATTAACTTTCGCAACCTTTTTTTTCTTTGTTTTTTTTCAGAAAGGTTTGGTTGAATTCCATTTTCTCCCCTGCAGTATTCTGTTTTAAATGGCCCAATAACTAAAAGAGAAGATATCAGAACATCTATAAAGTAGGTTATTACATGTCAACAACTGCCTGCTTCCCTCCACACACACACATGCACACACAAGGAAAGCTAACTGCAAAAAAAAACAAAAAAAACGTCAGTAAGCCCAAGACTTATGTGAGTGTGACAATAATGTTATGTTTACATGGCAACTTATACGCATAAATACAACCAAGTCATGGAAAGAACAGAGAAAGCAAATTGTTATTCTTTTCAATGTCAGTGATTTAATGCGGTGGTTTTCATCTGTTTTTGTGGTTAAATTGCATATTTGTTGCTTGCAGTGACAGGCCATCCGGAAAAAGGTGCTTCAATAGAATCATTAAATTAAGTGGGATGCTTGTTGATATATATGTCAGTTTGCCTTTAGGATAAACATACTACACAATGTTGTTTCTTTAAACGGTTTTATATCTTTCCAAACTCAATTTAGATTTAGGAAAGTTGCATGTGGTTTCTGATCTTTTAACATTTTTTTTGTACAGCTCACATTGAAAATCCCTATTAGTTACTATTTTTGTGAATATATGTTATCAGACCCTCATGTGTCACAAAATGTAGCTCTGAGGAGGACAGCTGCTGTGGTCTCTAGGACAGCGGGTGACCTGTCACAGCTTTTAGTCACATGATCTATGTGTGTGTGTGTTTGCTGATGCTGTATTTAGCTCATCTTGATGAGGTCCGCCGAAGCCCCCCCGGAAGGCCTCAGTCTACTTTCCAATTTACTGATACAGATTCAGTGTCAACAGTGTCATTACTGCAATGTCCGGTTGGTGGTAATTAGGGCGATATAGGAAAAAATTGACATTGTGACTTTTTTGAATGATTGTAATATATAGTGTGATATATTATAAATTGAAGATTTTTCACCCTATGGCCTGAATAACTTTGAGGAAGACTTTGACTCACCAATGATCATGTTTTCTTCATATAATAATGTGTAATCCATACAGAGTGAGTTTGCATGTTGAAAATTGCTCTATACAAAAGAAAGAGATCCAAAAGGCCTTTGTAAAGGAAAATATAAGTGCGTGTTCAAAAAAAAAAAAAAAAACAAGGTTACATCATGCAATGGGACTATGGTATGTTGAGATTTTCAAAAAATATATTGTGCATGCCAAGTAGTAATTACACAATGTGGCATTTGCTTTTTACATGTACAGTTTGCTCTCTGATATGAACTTCATTTAACTGGGTTTATGACTGAAGTGGAAAACATTTCTGAAAACCACTAGGCACAAAATGCCTTGTGGGGACCTGTTAAGTGGAAATGAATACGACTGCTTAGGCGTGGTAATGTCGGTTTCACCATAGGAAAGGGTTTTAATTAATGTGACAGTGGAACTAGTTGAATCTACAGGATTGGAGTGATTTAGCAAATGACTGTAAGCTTCAGTTGCTCGGATACACAGAAACACATCTTGTCATAAGTCAAAGAAACATTAACGCTGAATAGTACATACACTGTAGCAACAAGTTGAAACTGGTTGTGAAATGAAATGTTTTTTAGTCTTGTCTTTCCTATCCGGTTGAGTGTCATCTGGCGCATTCTTTACATTCCACCTGTTTGTATCGTGGCTACACCACTGCTAATTAAATTTCCTGCCACAAACAGCAGACAAGGCAGTGACATTTGCATTACAATGACCACTCCCTCCCCCTACTTCTGGCAGGGGATAACTGGAGCTCTCCATTCTCTCTTCACTTTTCTTTTCTTAAATGGACTTTCTGCTTTGTTGGAGATGTTTATTTGGCTTAAAAACCTGTAACAGAGTTATCCAAAGCATGAACACTATTGCCAACAGCTAGACTATATTTTTCAATCTTTGCCCCAAGAGCTTTCATGGGGGTGTATTTATTTGGGAACAACAGTGGAAGAGATAATTTTATACTCTGGGAACATTACTGACAGGTGCTGGATTAAGAAAAATACACTGCTTAACACGAAATGTTATGATAAAATGTATCTTAATGTAAGTTACTTCAAATAGTATAAACTTCAATGGCATTGTGAACATTTTTGCTTTATGTTATGTGAATTTAATCTTGTATTAATTTGCCTGCTGTTGACAGTTAGATTTTCTTCTTTTGGAATGAACATGTATAAATTGAGAAGTAATCAGAAAATGAGAGTAACTTAAAACAGATTTTATGGCTCGAAGAAGGAAATTCACCATATTTTGCTAGTCTCAGGTGTGCCACCCTCCAGGTTTTCTGTCAATATTCTTATTCAGGATGAGGTGGGTGGAGATTAGCAGGTTGACATGGTAGTTATAGAAATCTGGAAAGTGTTAGAAGGGGTACAGAGTTGGGGGGAGGAAGTTTCTAGAACAGAGCTTGGGCAAACGCACAATCACCATAGCAACAGCATGACTGGCTGTGACTGTCAGGCCTGGGGTGAGCACGATGACTGAGTGAAATAGTTGCTTTGCTGATGACCTGTGTTGGGGGGGATTTTTCCAAAGTATCCAAAATCAAAAAATGTCAAAATCATAGATGCACATTTGAAAGAACATAAGTCCAATATCAATGTACACCTGGAGTTGAAAAATTAGAGACATTTTCTCAACCGGCTCCCCTTGAAAAATAATATTTTGGTGAACAATTTCTCCTGCAGGTATATTCATAATTAAACTCCTAAAGGATTGTAATTCATGAGGAAATGTAGGTTTGTTTGCTTTCTAAGACATTTTTCAATTGGCTTTTCTTCATAAATAATATTATAGGGCGAATTTAGTTAGGTGGAAGCCAAAACTCCCAGTATCACATGTATTCCGTTCCTCGTTATGTCTGGTTTCAACATAAATGAAACTGAGTTAGCGCACGGCCAGGTACTCTCTACTTTTGGTCCAAATTTAGCCCGCTAGCCGCTAATTTGACATACTACTGCAGTGGAAGATAAGAGTGGGGGGTTGTTTAGCTCAGGCTCACTCTCTCCTCTGCCATCTGTACCCCTACAAGCCACTGCGATTGGATTAGCCATGAATTAATGAGACGGCTTGAAGACCAGCCTCTGTTGTGGAAATCGCCGTCATGTTAATGCACCCTTTTGTACAAGAGAGAGAGTGTGCATGTGCTGTTTCATGAAATCAGAGTGCTCACTTGCAGGCCCCAACTGTAATCTGATTTACATAGAAAGTTATTGAATGATGACATGGAATTCCCGAATACAGAATCTCCTCACCAGCAACCTGTTGCTCATGTTCATTCATTGTGCTTGTACTAAACGTGTCTGCTCTCTCTTCATGCCCCACATTGACGTCTGTATTGAAATTCAACAAGTGTCTGTTCCTGTTTAAACAAAAACAACAAACTCCTCATACTGTTTGACTATTCTCCCTTCACGTAAGTAACTTTGGAAAGCTCCAACTTGGCTTGGGTTGGGTTTCATTTGGCTCGAATGCAAAGCAACTCTGAAGAATAGACTGTTTTACACTTGATGACTTAAACATTCCTCCTTTCTGCCTCCGACCGTCACAGAGAACTCCACATCGTGTCCTCTTTAATCAAGTCCAAAGCGGCGCAAAATCTACACGGTTTTCAATAATGGCACCACAGGAATAGTGCCGTGTCTCCCAGTGTCTGAAATTAATAGCTTACATAGTGTTTATTGTTGTAAGTTTCTACTTAGTGTGAGATAGAGGGATCAGGTGGGGGGATGGCATTGTTTGGTTTGGGAAGTATTCTTTCGGTTGCATAGCAACAGGCTCCTGGAAACGGGAGTGGACGTTGTTGCCACTGGCAACGGTTGTTGCTCTGCAAACAATGTGAGCTAGTGCAAACATGAGCCAAGACTGCGAGCGCCTTCACTTAATTGAACATCTGTATGTGTTTTTCTATGATTGAGTCCTGTTAAAGTTTGAACTGTCAAGAGTTTCCCACGCTTTAATCCTGGATACAAGAGATTCTTGACAGTTCATGTCCTTTTTTAAGACTGAACATCTCAAAGTTGTCTAATTTATAACTCAGGTTCACGTATTGTCGGACTAAACAAGACAGGGCCTGCTGCCGTGTGAAGGTGTTGATCCCTTGTACCAAACGCAGGGTGTCCAGTCACATTTTGCAGTTATGTTCTTGATCTCCTGCAATGTTGCACTTTTGTGTTCCAGCACTCCCACGGGGAAGCTCGCTTGACTTTTCACCTTCTGTGGCACCAAGTTGTGAGAGACCCTCCCACTTGATTCCCTGTTTCTTTTGTCAAACTAGCCAATTTGGTGCACTTCATTTTACCTATTATATCCACCATTTTAATGGAATTTTAAAAAGCATGAAGTCAATCATTTCAAATTTTAGGCTTAAATCATTTTCAAAGTACTTTGTGGAGAATCTTTGACTATAAAAACTTAATATTTGTTGCTAGTGTGTTTAGAATTCAGCCAAGACACTTCTGATTACCGTATTTACTCGCATATAAGCCGCTTTTGTCGGACAAAAAAAATGATGACTGAATCGAGGGACAAACAGCAATTCTAAAAAATAAACAACATTGAGGATGTTATAATTTGGAATGGGACTCATTTGGTTCAATTGTGGTCAAGGGGTTAAATATTCCATGGCTGATCACCAAGATCAAACTGAAAAATATTAATGAATATCCACTGACTTTCTCTTGAAATTGATGAGACCTGTTATGGATATTTAATGTATTTACTAAAAGAAAGAATCGACTTGAAAGTTGTTTTAGGGTAAGTATACTCATTAATGGCAGTAAAAAGGGTATAAAATGGATAGTGAGGGTCTTACCAAGTGTTAGACCAACTTTTTTTTAATCTGAATTTTTGCACACACACACACACAATTTCCACATACTGTCAGTCTGTTAGTAATGTCTTGTTCTTGCGGAAAAGCCAGTGGTGGCACACCCAGAGGTATTGTTTTCTTACTTGAAGAAGACATACCTACTTCCCGTCCGTTGGAAAAAGGTCATAAACACTTCCACCTTAATCATAGCCTCTGACTTGCCAAAACATATAACATTATTTTATTATTTAAGGCGCCAGACAATACAATACTGATCACATTGTTGTTTATTATGCTGTCAAGCTTCACGTGCAATCTCTTAAAGTGAAATATCATTGATAGATAAAATGTCAATATTTTCATTAAATGGCCATCAAGTTATTTCGGTCCAGAAAAAGTCTTGGAACATAAGTGCCTGCATCTGTTGCATTTGCGCTTGATTACAAGTTTTCTTTTTCTTATTTGGTTCAATGATTTGATTCTTCTTCTTCTTTGTCTATCTTCATTGTCCAATCTGTTTTTAATGCTCCTCATTAAATGAAAACATCCCACCCCAGAGCATCTTCATTGCCTTCCACCCCCACTCGGCTCTCTGCGGTCACACTCCAAAGTTCTTGTGCAAGAAAGGCGGAGGTTGGTTGTGGGGGTAGAGGTGAACGGGGAGGGACAAGAGGTTTGAGTTGGGGGTGGTTGCCATGGATTCCTCACCATGGCAACCAAAATACGTTAGCAAAGCATTAAGGAATTTCCTCACATCAGATGGATTATTTGGCCCCTTAGAGAGGACCACTGATTTCAAACAAGTACTGGATATTGTCACGATCTTGCTCAAGCCCTGTAAACCCTTTGACATTTTGGACCTGTTCATTACCGTATATTTTTCTGAGGGGAATTCTAATTTCCACCTCTGCTTGTTATTCTGCACCCTCATCACACCCCCTTGCTCACACTTTTCCCTACTTTGCCCTTTTTTGGGGCAAGCTTTGTGTCACTACATTTTCCGGTCGCCCTTTTATGATGCCATACCATTATTAACCAATGGTTGAGTAACTTTCCTTTTTTGGTCATATGGGGATTTGTTCCGGGTCCATTCAGATTTTAATGCCATTTCACGTCAAAAAGTGAGACATAATGCTAGGGAAGGATGCATGTCAAAATTATTTGTTCTCACCGAAAGTGTGATGACTGGCTAATCATAAAAACGGTGAATACGATCATTTTAATCAGAATTATTATCGGATTAAAGACATTTAGTCTATGTCAACATGGCCAATAACTTCAGTTCACATTGGAGTTATCAAAGCTTTTCTTTCGAAAACATTTCCAAAAATACAAAAGCATGCCATTCTTTTGAAAGTGTGAAGAGGATGGCAATTTTTGCACCCAACTATACATTTACTTGTCGACATTTTGAAAAGTATTCAATTAAAAAGCAGCTGTTTACCAACCAAGTAGTCTCACAGGAGCTAAAGGTTTTAGTTGAGCTCTCACATTAGCTGCTATACTTCTCTTGAAGTGTTGGCAAGCTGTGCTGTAGTGGAAGTAGCTAAACAGTCCGCATGTACTAGCAAGGCGGAGCTATGTAGGACAGAGGATTTCAGTGTTTGTTACTCATCCTCCATTGACAGACGGGAAAGATTGGGTTTTTCAGACACAAGTGGTTCAGAAAACCACTGGTGGGTTTTTAAACAAGGGAATTGACCACATAACATGATGCAAAGCTTAAAGAAGTCACTTTTGCAAGACACTCCTCCGTAAGTGCCCACACATGGGTTTGGCAAAAGAATGATGACAGTTGTCAAGTGTGTAAATAGTGGGAGACCATAACACAGTTAACAGCGTGATATATTAAATTATTAGTTATTATTAATTTCACAGACTCCGATTGGCTGGCAACCGATTCAGGGTTTACAGGGCCTTCTGGCCATAGTTAGCCTGGATGGGCTCCAGCATCCTCGTGTCCCTCGTAGGGATAAGCAGCTTGCAAGATAAATCAATAATTAAACAGAGATAACGTGACACGTTTTGGTATATTGCAGTTTAGTGTATTGAAATGATTTTTACTATGGCCTTTATTTGTGATTGTGTTTTTAATCTTTTCCCTTTCTTTTCTCCCATTTCCTTCTTGGGTCCCTTCTTTGACGATGGCCTTCCAACAATGCAGCATGCAGAGCTCTGAGGGCAGCTCCGAAACGTCGCCCAACGTGGCAGCGTTGCGATCGTCATCATCGGCCCAAGCTCCTGTGGTACAGCCTGTCCCGGCATCCCAACAGGTAGGTTGCAAACACCAAGCTTGCCAGCGGCAAGGTAACTTTGGAAGCCAGACCAATCCCTTTTTGTTGTAAGGAATGATCAATAATCTGACTGTTGGTAATTAGGAGCTACCACTCAATATCTTTGACTTCGAATACATTTTCTATACATGTCAAAATTAAACAGTGTGCCGCCCATAAGCTTCTCTGTTCATAAATGCAATGCTGCTCAACTTTTCAGGCAGTTGCAAAAGGAATTTATGTCAAAGCACATTTTTAAAATAATGGAATCTACTGGTTTTAATATACATGCATACATTTCAATATGATGGCGATATATCTTGTATCTACACAGAGAGCGCTGGTACAAGCCACAGGCTCAGTTCAGAAAGGAGGACAAGTACAGCAGCTTTCAGTATCCAGGGCTCAACAGGTGCCTGCACAGGTACACAGTACTGTACATACATATACAGTGCTGTGAATATAGGTTTTTTTAACCACTTGGCCATTTACTTACGTTGTTGTCAAGGTCAATACCTTGGGATTACTTTGTGTTAGAATTTACATTTATGTTAAGAAGCAACTGAGAGAATAAATAATGGATGATTGTATTGTTCTGATGATGGCCAAGGTTTCTATGATAAACTGAAAGCTGCTGACTGAAAACTGAATTCTTACTCGAGCTTCTTATACTCCTGAGTATCTTTCTCTGGCTGAGCCTGGCCCACTGCCTCTGTCTTTGCATCACATTTATTAAAAATTCTTGTTGGTTGGTGGTGTATTCAAATATGGATATTCTGGTCCTTGGGACACTGGCTGCACTATTCTGTACTTGGCACCTTTTTTTGTCTACACTATACTAACAGACATGGCATCAAGCTCAGTGGTACATTTTTGCACACGCTTGTGTGAATTTGGAATGGACTGTTCTAACTTTTGTGGTTAGCCTTTCACACAACGGTGCTGAAATATTTCCCTGCACAGCTATTGCATGAATGTTGTCCTACTGAGCTTCTCTGTACCTATTCCTGACTATGTGGAGACAGCCTTTGTCTTTTGCGTGTCCCCCAACATTGTTGGGCATTGAATGAGAAACAGTCTTCATTCTTTCTGACCCAATTCAAAATGCATTTGTCTATGAACGCAATTGTTTCTTGTTTCATGTTGTAAATAAACCTTCTCTGTGTATTATTATTATTATTATTAGATCATACCCCACTGGGTGATTGATAAGTTGCAGTGTGTGTTTGGTTAATGTTCACTTTTTAAACTTGGCATAATGTTTAATTTACTTTGCTTTGAATTCTTCATTATTTTTAGGTGCAGCAATCACAGCATGTCTATCCATCGCAGGTGCACTACGTAGGGGAAAGTGGAGAGGCTGTTTACACTAATGGAACAATGTAAGGTTTTGTGATTATTTCTCGTTTGCTCAACCGTTTTAACACACCCAACTTAATCAACCTTATATATTTTAGGCTTTGACAGGGAGACCACAAAATAATTTAGTAATTAGTAGTAATTTAATAATCAGTTTGTTGTTGCATCCCTAGGAGGGTGGTTCTTAGTCCTAGGTTTGAGAAGGTAGAAAGCACACCTCCAAACAGCAGAGATCATCTTAAAATCCTACTGCTCCCACACACAGGGCAACGTCCTTTTCATCCATTCAGAAAAAAAACCTCAGTGATTCTTCTTCTTTAAAATAAAAATAATATTGTCTCACTTGACTGAAGAGGCAGCTAGACTACAACTTTACAATGGAATGCAACATTTACGAGGGAATTTCCACTCGATGACCCACACTGCCAGACAGCAGCCTATCTGTAATGCATCTAAACAACTCGTTAAGCACTCTGAAAGAATGATACCGTTTTGGGTTCGGGGCTGTGCCTTTAATTTGAAGCATTAATAGTCGTGTTTCCACACCAAAACACAATTTAGAGCTGTCTTCAAAAAGGCTTCTTGAATGAGGTGGTCAGTCGTGATTACCATAACCGGTTGGGATGGATTTAATGCCCATATTCAGCCATTATTTAAATGTGATTCTGCTTCAGAACGTTTCTGCTGTTTACCATTTATTTATTGCTGTATAGTAACTAAAGTGATTTCCCACAGTCGCACGGCCTACTACAACCCAGAGGCACAATTGTACGGGCAGAGCAGCGGAGGGCCATACTTTGACTCGCAAGCTGGTGGAACTCACGTCACCACCGTGGTTTCCTCCGCCAGTGGGGGTGTGCCACCTCATAGCATGGTGGGCATTGCCATGGACGTAAGCAGCAGCCATATCATTTCCAGCGGCAGCACCTATTTAATCCATGGAGGAAACATGGAAGGAAGCCGCAACCATGTATCACACTCATCTCGCTCGTCTTCAGCCATGGTGAGGAACACGTATCCAACTTTCTTGAAATACTCGTTTAAAAACCGGTGTGGGCATACAGTATATTTCAACTATTAAGTCGCACCACCCCAAAACTGCACAATGAAAAAAGTACATTTCACTGGGGTGAAAGTTGTTTTTTTTTGGAGGGAATTTTATTTCATTATGGACCAAGAAGAAACATTATACAATGGCTATAAATGGGTTTGTTAACAGTAAGTTATTCAGATAACATTAACCTTAACTGCAGAGCATAACTTGTTTACCAAACTCTCAAGATAACTCCAAACCACTAACAAATTTGTCTCCAGTATAGAAGAAGTCCAGGGCCAAGATTTAAACCCTTCTCACAGCTGTCAGTGGAAAAAAACAGCAACATTTAGCTCACACCTGAGTATATGTAGCAGGGTCAGCCAAACTACAGTGTTCCCTTGCTACTTTGTGGTTCAACCACTGCAGATTCAGAGCTTCGCAGGGTTTTTTTTTAATACAAATATAACATTGAGACACCATATTTTAGTTTTTTTTGTTATAACATGAATTTCACTCTCTACCCGTGTTCTATACGGTGTACTGTATACAGGGGGGGTACAATTTTTTAATTAAATTAAAATTAAATATTTTGAAGGGGCATCCCTACTTCGTGGTCCCGGCGGTCCCCATTAACCGCGTTAACCGAGGGAACACTGTAATTCTGGAAGTCTGGAAGTACTATATTAGTATCAGCAACTCTTCCGAGTTTTGTTGGTATTTAAGCAAATTATAATGTAAACAGAGTGGTACAAGGAAATAACACTTTAAAACTCAGTGTGGCACCATGCAATTTCATGACACTTTTGAACTAGAATCTTCAGCACTTGACCAGTCGTCAAGCCACAAAACCACATTGAGGATGTGCTCCTCAACTTCATTGGCACAGCTGGATGGAGAGTTAGACATCTGCCCCTGGTAAAATTGCTGCAGCAATTCTATAGCAACCCACACAGACAGTAGTAAAATAGTTAATGCTTTTTTTTCGGAGTTCTATAAGAGCATAAAAAGGTGGCAAATCTCAGAGCAAGTCACGTTGGGCCATCAAGCTCCGCAGTGTAGCAAGCAGGGATAGTACAGCTTGTAAAACCAGGACACTGCCTTGAATAATTCAGCCATGCCTTGTTTTAGAGGTTTTCACAGGCACTTGAGCGCCCTATGAAACAAAGCAACCCCTGGGGCTCATTACCATTTGGCCAGGAGCCCTCGGGAGCATTCTCCGGGCTTGGAAGGATGCCTCCTCTTTTTTTTTTTCTTTCTTTTTTCTTTTTCTTCTCTCTCTCTCTCGTTGGCTGCAGTAGCACGCCTTTTCTTTTGGGCTTGATTTTCTCTCCTCCAGCTCGAATGAATGTCCCCTATCACTTTACCAATCAAAGATAAAAATCACTTAATGCACTCCACAAACAATTGCGTACAGTCCGTCGGCGTATTTGCGATCTCACTTGTCACAGGTTTTTGTGTTCCAATGGCATTGTTTGGTAAATTGTGGTTTTGGGGGGGTGGCACTGTTGATCTATTGTCTCTGAGCTTGATGTGACCTCTGCCCTTATTTGTGGGTCCATTTGCATACATTAGAGTTTCTGACTGACTAAACTTTAAGTCCCTTGATTTGCATGCTTTTGTGTGGCAATAATGGTTTTGGCGGTAACACTGACTGTTTTGAATGGAAATGCAAAGATCTGGCTGCTTGCTAACAATCTCGTTTCCTTATTTATTTATTTTTTTGTATTTTTTTTATATACTTCTGCTTATTTTTAACTTTCTTTTTATCTTCTTCTTTGCCTCCTACCCCTTCTGTGTCCACTTTTTTTTGCATGCTTCTTTCTTTAGCTTGAAATGGCGATTGAAAACCTACAAAAGTCTGAAGGAATTGCAAGTCACAAAAGCAGCCTCCTCAACAGTCATGTAAGTCCATCTGGAAGTTTCTTTGAAAAGAACTTTGGAAAGGGGAGGGTCTGCTGGGACCTGTAGGTGGTGTGTTTTTATTTGTATTCGCAACATTTAAAACAAAAAATCTGCTGCTACAGCTTGATTGACACAGCTCTGTCTCACTGACATGCATTATTGTCCCAATATTATTCATCCTTGATCTGCTTTATTTACTTTCACTTTTCAAACAATCAGTCAAACTGAACTGGGTGTAATATTGTTGCATGTTCATTAAATATTTGTATTGTATGTACAAAAATAATACAGCCAGTATTTAGACTAAACTCACTGCCTTGGCCCTTGATGAAGCATGTCAAGACAACTTTGACACATTTAGACAATCATTAAATGGGTGTGTTGCATTGCTCCAGTGAGTCTGTGATATCACAGACAAATCACTACTTCTAGTTTTGAAAGTACATTTGGTGCTGAAGTACGTAGTGGGGGGAAAAAGTTTGTAGTCATAGTATGAGTAACATGTAGTTGAACAAAATCTGAGTTGTAATTGAATCTATTGTACTGAAATGATATAATTGTAATAACAATTTCAGGTATTTGTAAAACGTTTTATTTTGTTTGCTACCAACACAAATGTATTTTCAGCAAGTTATCTTATTTGCAACCAAAAGTTACTCTGGCTACAATAACAAAATTTCTGTCTATACATGCAATTTATGTCAGATTTACTTCACATTTTCACTGACATTATAGTATATTGCAGCAATATAATGTGCACATGCCGGTTATGGAAAAATACAGATCATACTGGCAATAAGTACAGTAGTTTATGTCATGATGCAAGCATGTATTAGATACATTTGCCAAAGCAGCAACTTGAGTAGAATCAAACTTCACTTGTTTTCACTGTTTTAATAACACAGTTCTTGGTGGCATTCAACTGATTACAGTTGAATTCAAGTCATAAAATGTTGAAAGACAAAGGAAGCGTCAGCTGTTCGCGGCATTGCCACCGGTCAAATATGTTTGTTTTGCTGTGTTTGTGTGTCCTGTCAAGGTTGTGAGATGATAAAATCCATTGTTGTTCTCATTGCCTGTTTTCGTGTCATTTTTATGTTTAGCTCCAATGGCTGCTGGACAACTATGAGACTGCAGAAGGTGTAAGCCTGCCCAGATGTTCCCTCTATAACCATTACTTGCGGCATTGCCAAGAACAGAAACTAGATCCAGTCAACGCCGCTTCCTTCGGCAAGCTCATTCGCTCCGTCTTCATGGGTCTCAGGACCCGGCGTCTCGGAACCAGGTACGACTTTGAGCTCGTCCTTCCGTCATGGCGGATCTCTTGATAACAGTGATCAAATAGCTATTAGCGATGTAACGTGTATGACTGTGCTTCTAGGCATTAGCGACATGCTAATGACCGTCATTACTCTGATGATATGCTTTCTGGCTTTTGAATCTTCCAGAGGCAACTCAAAGTATCATTATTATGGCATCCGCGTGAAGCCAGACTCTCCACTAAACCGGTTGCAAGAAGACACCCAATACATGGCCATGAGGCAGCAGCCTGTCCACCAGAAACAAAGGTCACCATTCTTAATGCTCTATCTTCCTCCAATCTGTTGTGCTCTGTCTAGAAAGACTCTCATGCAGCTATATGGCTAATCTACTCTAAGAGATAATGTCCATTTTTGGTACTGTGTTTCTGTAATCTTGAGTTTTGTGATGTTCATCTGTCGCATATCCTCTTTTTGGTTACCCTTCTGGTTGAATTTGACCTTGAAAATCTATTTATGTATGTATTTATTTCAACTGAAAGCAAAAATCTCACCCTTTTATAGGTTCAAACCTCTGCAAAAAGTGGATGGAATGCCTGACAACCTTTGTGTCAACTCTCAGTGTAATAACACGCCAGAACAATCTGTTGCAGCTCAGAGCCAACACCACCAGCAGTACATAGGTCAGTGAATGAGATTGTAATACTTCCCAGACTATAAATGACACTTCTTTTGATAGTTTAGTTGGACGTGGGATAAAAGCCCCTTTCTATAGTCCGGTAATGTTCCAGTATTTACTCAATATGTGTTCATGTGTTGCACTAACATTTAAAAAACATTATTATAAAGTTTTTCATCTGGTTATCTGTTCAATTTAGTATCACTCAGTTTGTAAATAGCATGCTGGTTCACAAAATGATGCGTTGGTTTAAACATTCAAGTGTGAGGACAGAAGTAAGAACGAAACAGAACAAATGAAATAATCTTCAACTGAACTGCATTTCCTTTCATTGATTTAAATACTTTGTTGAAGAACTGTTTAAAAGTTTTAAAGTTACCTTAGACTCGCTGTGTTGCTTGAAAAATACGGCATATTCGTCATTATTATGTTTGGCATTTACTAGACGTATTTTACCGTCAGTGGAACATCTTAATTACAACCAATCTATTTTCTAGTGCTGACTTGCCAACAATATGTCTTCTTGCAGACACAGCCCACAGTTTGCCTGAATTTCCCACTCCGGACATGGGAACACAGCCTCTGCCGGATCGCATCACTGTCAATGACATCAAAAAACTGCAGACCCTTTATAGAGAACACTGCGAGGTAAGTGACGGTCATGCATTTCCACATTGTAACAGTGTCGGTTATATTGGGACGTGCCAAAGGTTGTGAATTCAGACACCACTCACATTGAGCAGGTCAAGAGAGTGTCTCGTTGTGCTTTGTGGGGGCTTTGCTCACATCACATACAATTTCAACCTTGCTTGGATTGTACTATTGTAAGCATATAGTAGTTCAAAAATTTATCACACAAACTCATCCCAACAATTGATTTCAAGTCATGCTGCATTTGAGTACTATTGAGTATATGTCTATGTATGTATATATATATATATATATATATATATATATATATATATATATATATATATATATATATATATATATATATATATATATATATATATATATATATATATATATATATATATATATATATATATATATATATATATATATATATATATATATATATATATATATATATATATATATATATATATATATATATATATATATATATATATATATATATATATATATATATATATATATATATATATATATATATATATATATATATATATATATATATATGCTCTTTAGAAGATAATATAAGTAAACATAAAATGCATTTTTAATGTAGAGCGTTTTCATTACATTATTAAATATTAGGAAAAAATAACTGCTTGGCTATCTATACCGGGAGCTGTATAGAATAGGTAATTGCCCACTTTGATCATTCCTGAATGAACGAGTACCATCTAGCTAACCACATTTTTTTTTTGTTTGTTGGCTGAGTGCATTTTTACTGACAACATCTGAACCTCATTGTGTCCAAACCTTTTCAATCGAATTTTACCTGAACAGATCAAAGTGTTTTGTCCGAGAATCATTATTTATATATATTTTTTCTTAAATACGTCAGTTGTAGCGATTCTGAACGCAGTACTGTGAGGGTATACCTGCACTGCCCGATTGCAGACTGAATAACAGAATTAAAATAAAGTCAACCATACAATTATAAAGTCTGATTCGCTGTCATCATGCTGCTTAAACACCATGACAGATCTATTTTCTAAATGAGATATTTGTAAAGTGGCAGAGTAAAGCGCTCTGACCCTGTCACCTAGGCTCTCAATGTCAGACATCATCATATTATTGTGTATTTCAC
Organism: Stigmatopora nigra; assembly: GCF_051989575.1. Classification (NCBI taxonomy): domain Eukaryota; kingdom Metazoa; phylum Chordata; class Actinopteri; order Syngnathiformes; family Syngnathidae; genus Stigmatopora; species Stigmatopora nigra. The sequence goes on from NC_135512.1 coordinate 11,715,319, forward strand.
TTGAGAGCCTCAGTGATGAATTTGCGAATTAGCTTCCACCATTGGTTGAAAGGGGAAATAATAAGAAACATTACAATCAGGGGGCTTAACAGACAGGAGCCGATGTGATTAAAGCAACCAAGTGCTTTATCGCATTATCGCCGGCCTCCCCTTGTCCATCCGCCCCGCGCTGCCTTTGTTCCTGCCTTCTTTTCATCCACAAGCAGCTTTCAAGACATGCCAATTAACCTTTCTGAACGCCGGCCGGACATCTCGGTGTCTTTGTGGCGGCCTCCCCGTGGGCTTTTGTGACGCCTCGTCCTGCCGCTCTCATGCCACTCCGTGTGTTTCATGTTCATGCCTCTGATTTGGTTGCCTTCATTTAGTGCCAACCGTGACCTGTTATCTCATTAGTAGAGGCTTCTCCTTGTCGGAGATAGAGGGAAAAAAAATGTTCATTTGAAATCAGAGAAACAGATTCAGTGTCATTTATTGAAGCGTACACATGACAAATTTAATCCATAGGAATGAATGAGATTACGTGTTTTTTTTTGTCCTCTTCAATATGCTGTTTACCCCTTGAGGCCAAAAAGTGCGTTTGTTCAAAGGGGGATGGGGAATTCTCCTTTTTGTTTTGGAGTTCTGTGTTTGACATGTTGCTGGGGGCAACCGTAAACAAGGTTGCCATGGCAACAGCTAAGCAGACGCAAAAAAACATGCCGATCGAAGCCTACACCGCTGTGTAAAAAGATCCAGTGGCAAAAACACACTCCTCAAGAGTTACTTACTGACAGTTGTTGGACTGATGCAAATGTATTGAGACAAGTTAAACAGTTCAAGAGAAAGATTTTTATATATTTTCATGTTTATCTGAGGGTGGATGTATGATTTTTCATTTAAGTTTCCTCAAAGTTTCTGTTGATTTGGGGGTTTTCAACTGAGGTCAACACATTGGCAAAAGGGTGCAAATTCATTGGAAATTTGAAGTGCGATACCCAAACGCGACCTTTGATGACGTTGATTGATGTGCGGCCTTCCCGCTGGCTGGCGGCGGCACCAGCCGGGCCCACAGTGAGGAGCGGGAGCTGCCTGTAGGATCTGTGTTGTGTGTCTGGTTGCCATGGTAGGCCTCTCAATGTTTGCCTCCCCTCACACTTTCTCCCCCCCTCCCTTGCAGGCCACTCTGGATGTGGTGATGAACCTCCAGTTCTACTACATTGAGAAACTCTGGCAGACCTTCTGGTACTCAACAGTACCATCTAGTGACGGGAGCACCACTATTGCCAACAGGTCAGCAAAAACGGTTACCCCCACCGCCCCTCTTTTCTCAAAGTGGAATAGAAAACATGGCTTTATAAATTATGCAAATCAACTATGGGTATGGCTTACATGAACAACTTAAACTAAGCCTATATTGTGTTGTATTGCACTTCTCAGCTTTAATACAGATGGAGCTAATTACTTAAAAAGGTCCTCCACATTAGCTCTTGTGTCAAAACCTGAACATGTTGAAGTCAATGTAGGAAACTCTTTAGTATTTCACTACTTTATTTTATATGGATCAATTGAGAAAACTATTACTAACAATCAAATGTGATACATTAAGACAGGAGTGTGAAACTCATTTTTTAGTTTTAATTTCATCCAGAGGGCTGTTATGTCTTCCCACTAGGCAACCAAAATTAATGGATGAATGAATGACAGATTTTCCCATCATGCTGATTGATAGGTTATTTTTGGACAATCAAATTAGTATAGATCTTCTGCAATTATTGATTTAAAAAGTGGGTAACACGGGAAATATTCCCTACATACACATCTCTAATCTTCATTTGAATTTGATCATTAAACAGAAAGTCAGCATTTATCCTTTACTAATTTTTCGTGCTGCAAAAATGATGAGGCGGGACAGATTTGGCCCCCGGGCCGCATCTTGGACACTCGTGCATTAAGATATCCCGTTTGAGATTTTCTTTGCTGAATTATTTTGTTGCTTGTTGCCCTTAACACACTTACTTCAAATCCATTTAAACTGGAAAAGCTTACATTGTGTGATCAATCACATTTCCAACTTGACTGGTTAATATTAATTAATAGAGATAATATTTAAAAATGAAAATAAATGAGGACATTTAAAAAAATATTTTTAGCTGATTCCGATTCTCTGAAAATTACGATTTCTGATCATCTGATTGGATCGGTG